>NW_027210872.1:250000-422500 GCF_029030835.1 Brachyistius frenatus
GGTATTTACAGACTCAGCACCAATTTTAAATAAAAAATGTTTTTTTCTTGCATATCCTGGTGTGTTGTTTTGGTTTAATACTGGGTTTTTTTTAACTTCTTTAAATGTTTTAATTTAAGTCTGTAAATGTTCTACTTAAATAAACTGTTTAAAGTGTTTCATTAACTTTCTTCGACACCTTGTGGTTCTTATTTTTGTGTCTCCATGGCAACACGAGCCCAGGTGCCGCCGTCTTTCAACGGACGAGGGCGGCCGGCGACGCGTGGACGATCCGAACCAAGCAGACGAAGTTAAACCCGTCTTTTTTTGAACCCGTCGCAGGAAACCGGCTCACTTTTCCAACGTTTGGAGGTTTTTTTTGGGACAGCTGTCGGCTCCAGGTGAACCGTTCCTCCTCCGACCCGCTCGGTCTGGACTCCATAACTCCGAACTCCGCAACCGCCGACGTGACCGGACAAATTAGTGTTACTCCTTCTAATGTATTCAAGCGTCCGCCGAGCAGCGTTGAGCTGTATTAGAAACGATGGCTCTGACTGTCAGCGGCGCTAACCGCTCCTGAAAAGGTGACGGCACATTTGGCTGCTATTTACTGGGAAAAAGAAACAAAAAATGACCTACAAGTTTAACTTTGGGGGCATTTTGATCTTTAATTCATGCGAAGGGGGAAAATGTGTTTGGTCTATTCAGGAGAGAAACCGGCCGGTGAGATCCGTCTCACGCCATCGCCGCCCACCGAAGCTTTGATGCTGCAGTGTTTTCTCGGTGCCGACCCGCCTCGCCGACAAACTGCCCCTTTCATGAAGAAGCTCGGTGGACGGAGCCGCTCCGACGCACGTTAAAAAAAAACCCGCTGCATATTTGAGGCGACTCCTGGATGTGTTTTTTTTTAACGCAGACGGCATCTGACAGGCCGTGAAATGAAGCCGGGCAGATATGAAAACAGGCGCTGTCTGTCAAAAGCAGGAAATAATCAACCCCCACATCCACCTCAGGGGCCCAGCTGAAAGTCGTTAACCCAGAACAATGTGCTGCCTCTACTGTTAGTCAGAAGATAATAGAGGTAATAATACTTATGCAGAATCACTATAACGATTTCAGAGGATCTCTATTTATGTCTGCGGACGGTCGGAGCTGCAGGAATATTCTCGAGAAAATTGGTCAGCGTTTACGTTCCCGGCCTTGATTATAATAACCAGCAGCGATTACACAAACTTTAATCCTATTAGACGCTGTTTGGTCTGATAAAAACATTACATATGAAGAAAGAGCCTTCGAAGAAAATCATCAAAACACATCCATATGCTTTCTGACTTTTTTTTTTTTTTTTTTTTACTTTTTGGAAAAGTTACGTCTCTTCGGCACATCAAAGCAAATACATGGTAAGATGCACGAAAATAAAGAAGTAATGCTCTCCGGGAAAAATGGGATTTAATCTACTCTGATCACGACACAGACTTTACAAGAGTAAAAAGCTTTTAACCTGCAAATATTACAAGCAGAAGTATAAAACGCATAATCACATAGAAAACAAAAATATGTACACTTGACCGAACTCTACTCGATGCGTTAAATCAACATGACGTCTCCTGTGATATGAAGCATCGCTGGCTACGTGACATTCAGACTCCACCGGGTGTTAACATGTCAGACGCCATCTGGAGGCGAAGCGGTGTAAATGCAATCTGTGGCCTGAATCTTCTTCGGAAGATAAATAGAGTAAAAAAAAAAACAGCATAAAGTATTCCAAGTTGCGTCTCTTGATCAACGACAGCTACAGTTTTTGTATGACTGCTGGCCCCGCCCCCCTCTGGTTAGTTTCATCTGTCCCTCGTTGTCCTTCCCTCCCTGCTGTGTTCAGTCTGTGTGCTCTTCTTCCCTCTGTCAGTTTACTTCGTTAACCTTGTCTGTTGTTACGTCTTTTAAAAACCCAAAGAATACGAGCTACCTGAACTGTGGCGCCACGGCAACACTAAAAACAGCCTGGATTCTGTAGTGGAAATTATCGCATGGGCTCAGGAACACGATTTTCAGGTTCCTCAAAATTCAGATGTTTCTCTTCTCCAGTTTCAGGTCTGTGGTGAAATCGCAAATGTTCTCATACATGTTTGATTTAGTCAAAACAACATTACAGATCGATCATTTGGAGGAGAAACCCAACGGTAAATCAGAATCCACGTTATTCCAATGATTTTAGATGGGAACAAACTTCCCCAACAGAGACCTGAGGATCAGCAGAATAAAAAACCCAGAGGTGGTCGGCTGACTGTAGATTTGAGTCGGGCTTCGTGGACACACAGGGTGCTTCTGTACACGTTAAATGTCCCGGTGAAAGCTTTATTTTAAAGAAATGCTCCCATCTCCAGAACAATCACCTCAGGAGGCATCACCATGGCGTCCTCGCCAGATTCATCTTCTGGTGACGCCGAGAAGATTTCTCGATACGATGTTCAAACTTTCAGAGACGTGACTACAAAATCTAGATTTTTTTTTTTCTGGAATAACATGGATTCCGCTTTAGGTTGAGTTTTCCTTTTCCTTGTCACTTCTACTTCATGGCGATCATCCAGACCGGCATGATGATCTCCGGGAAGCCGTCCTGCCGCTCCACCGCCAGCACCTCCAGACCCGCCTTGGCGATGATGGTCCTCATGATGTCCAGGTGGCGGCTGATGCTGCTGTCGATCGGGTCCAGCTTGCAGCCCTGCCGCGCCATATTGTCCTTCATTATGATGACGCCGTTCGGACGTAGACTCTTCTTGCAGCGCATCAGGAAGTTCATCAGGTCCTTGTCTGTTAGGTGGCCTGAAGAGGACGACAGATTAGACATTAGTTCCTACAGGGATCTTTGTTTTCTATTAGTTTATCAGCTGCTGTACGCCAACAACCGGCAACTCCTGCAGGAGGATCTCAAAGTGCTTTCAGGTGATTTATGCCGTTTGCTGATGACTCGTGATTATTCACTGAGAACAGTTTTTCGTTTAGCGCCATCGACAGGTTGTAAAAGTGGACGTCGCCTCCTAATTCCAGAATTAATTCGATATTAGTTTGATTGACAGCCCTGGGATGCCTCAGATTCCCAGTTAGATCCACACTTCACCAGTTCCTCAATGTATGGTCACTTGTCGCTCCAAAAAAACAAAATGGTAGATGGTAATAGAGTTTATTTTTAGAAATGTGTGACTTCTAGACGCTGTCCACGTTGCTGTTGCCTAGCAACCTGTTCTCCAGACTTAACCGCTTAAACCGTACACACATCTTTCCACGTCGTGACCACGAACTCACGAGGTTCCATGTGAAGGCAGCGTTACATACACAACTGTTTTGCCTTTCTATACTTGAGTTTTCAACAATACTTCAACAAAAACGAGGCGGACCCTTGACCTCCATTTTGGATGCCATTGCGCAAAAACCCCACACCGAGATGCCGCGTCACACTTACACGCCACCCACTGCATCCAGACGACGTCGTACTTGTTCTTGGGAGGTGTGAAGTCCTGCAGGTTGTAGCAGTAGTAGGTCTCGATGCGGTCGGCGTCGTTGCCCAGGTACTCCTCGTGAGCGTGGAGCAGGAAGTGCTCCATCATGTCCACCAGCTCCATCTTCTCGAACACGGGGAGGAGGACGCCTTTGGACACGCGCCCGATCCCGGAGCCACAGTCCAGAGCGCAGTGAGTGCCGGCCTTACCGGGACCCTGAGAGGAAGGATGAGATCCATCGTAAACTGTGGCGAAAACCGTCACGGGGACAGTAAGACCATAAAACATGAGGCCGCCATAAAAAAAAACAAGACTTTAAAAAGAGCATTTAAAGGTAATTTTGCCTGCAGTGTGTTATTACCATATCAAGCCATACCGAGGTCTATACTTTATTTTCTGCGTTACCAGATGTCAGGCCTCAAAAGTACCGACAGCACAAAACAAGTCGACCTCAGTTCCTTCGGGGCAACGAAGCCATGAAGTTCACCGCGAGGGAACGAAGAGTCACCTCGCTCCAAATCATGTTCTTTCCTTTTCATTTGGGAGTCTGACCTCACTCCAACCCCTGAGCGTCGGGGGCCCCGGTGGGTGATCGTATGAAAGAAGGGGCCCCCGAGGAGCTCTGTTACAGGAGGCTTCCTGGTTTCAGTGAATTACTGCCATATTTCTCCGCACACATGTAGCTCCCTTTAATCTACATGTATTCTCAGGCTCTTCCTGACAAACTCGTTTTTAATGCAGATGTCAGGTTTGAACAGGAGCTGCTGGGAGATTTGTAAGAGTGTGATGTGTAGCCGGCTTTTGTTTGTTTAGTTTTTACGTTCAAGTGAAAAGTTAAAAGTGAATTTCTGGATATTAGATCAAAAACACCACAAATCTCCAACTTTACCTCACAAAGTGTTTTTTTTTCTGAAGCTTGAAATGTCGATTTTTAAGGCGTCCCCACTCTTTTAAAGACACCATCAATTTCACATTTTTTTCATAAAACAATAACATTTCTCCATTTTCTATTTTCAATTAAATAGAGTGTTTTACATGAATTGTAAAATATCCAAATTCTTTGGAAATGGGGTTGTAGTTCATAAATGACCCCAAGACTCATTTTTTCAGTCGTCCCTTCAGTCTCTCGGCATCGTCTGCTGTTACGGCAACAACTTTGTGTTTTATTAGAATCAGCTTCATTGGACAAATCAGTTTCAGTACATTTATTAAATGCGTCCGGACAGACATGAATGGAAACATGACAGCTGACTGGTTGAAGGAAGAAAACAACCACTAGACTGCAATATCATTTTTCTAGCTGTGATCACTATTTTTTTCTCTGTTTTCTTAAATTGTATAGGCAAATCAATTAATTCAAAATTATCCGCAATCACGAATAAAATTGATCAGTAGTTGCATCCTTATCCTGTTTTCTCCTGTTGTAAAGAACAATCTGTGGTCTGATGGCAGAATACATTCATGGTTGTGTGTTGTGTGAGTCGGTAGCATCGGACGCTGCATCACATCTGAGCTGCGTTAAATCTGGCCGGATGTGTTTACATTAGCACCATAAGAGAAGCGGCCACTTCGCTGCCTCTGCTTCCTTTAAGGCATCGCAGTCTCAGCAGTTTATAATTAGAGCGCCTGTAAAACTGATCCTTGACATAAGCCGGTCTCTGGGCCAAATCTGATCCCCTGAATTAACACTTGGACACATCCTGACATCTAAAAAAAAAACCTCAGTCCATGCTAACATTTTCACATGTTTCAATATATATGAGGTTTAAATGTGTAAATGATGTTAGATCTGGTCGTCACAGGGTTGGCGGTTAAAACCCTGCCTCCTCCGGGTTAGGGTTACATTTCTAGGGAAACCAAGGTAAAAAAAAAAAGTTGCAACACAAGAGTGAATCGAGAAGTTCACGATTTTACCGTAGACCTGAAACAGCAGCAGAGAAACATCAGATTTAGGGTGTAATTGATGGGGAACAGAAAAACTTCAACACGGTAGCTTACAGCCAAGTGTTCCTGAGCCCATGTAGTGATTTCCACCACAGACTTTGGGTGTTTGAGTTCTACTGGGACCTTCTGAGGCGTCTGATGGAAAATATTCACTGTTGTGAAATGTGGCGCCATGGCAACAGGGTTCACTCGTGGAAATCATTGCATGGGTTCAGGAACACTTGGCTGTAAGTGGGCTTCTTGAAGATTTTGTTCCCCAAAGATCTGATGTTTCTCTGCTCCACTTTCAGGTCCACGGTGAAATCATAAATGTTCACGTACCAGAAGTCTCTAAACTTTTTAATCGATATGTGCAGTCCTTTCACCATTTTTACAAACTATAGATATTTCAAAACAGAGATAAACTCTCTCCTCCACTGTAAACAAATTACTGCTTGTTAAAAAAATGACCATAATACTGAGTGATTATCAGCTGTTGGCTCAGTTTGCTCTCTGTGGGTGTTTACGGGGCTGGCATCGGGTCGGCGCTACTATTAGAAGCTGAGCTCCGCCGGCATGAAACAAAAGAAATTCTTCTAGTACAGTCAGGAAGATGGATTCCTCCCCCAAAATAGACCATGACATGTTCATTCAGACTGCTGTTCTACGCCGCTGTAAATGGATATACATGTACAGGATGGAGGAACAGCAGAACGTTTCCCGTGTCGACCAGTCGAAGCGTCTGACTTTGCGACTCACCACAAACCTCTGCAGAAACTGACGGGAACCTTCTAGGTCCACGTTAGAAATCTCCACAAAATCTCCCATCATGCCCTCCTCGGAGGCGGGCACGTCCTCGTAGAACTGCTGGGCTCGGTAGTAGAACTGCTTCTCTCCTTTGATGTACTCGCAGGTGACAGGAAACAGCTTCACTGTCGGGACACAGATGACGGCGGCGGGGTTAAAGACGAGCTTTTTGATGACGTCATCAGTTTTTCAGTCAGACTTTACTAGCTAACAGGGAGCGACCATGAAACAGACCATCGCAGCTACTTTTCCATCCAAAAGCTTCAGGAACTTTAAATTTCCACAAAAACTAATATCCAGGAACTTTCCCAGGTGTAAAAGTTCCTGTATTTTGAATTTTAACAGCAAATCCTGAAGAAAATCAAAAGCTTGACAATTTGTTCTAAATCTCAGCCTGAACTTCGTCACCAGTTCGCTGGTTGTAACATCTTTTTGAGACGCTCCATCCTGATTTCTTGGCGTCCACAAACCACAGTTACCGGGTTTTTTTTAAATAGCAGGTAGCAAAAAGCTAGCATACTTGACCAATCAGGGATTAGCTGCAAGCCCCGCCCCCCAACAGTTCCTGAAGCTTCAGGAAGAACTACGCGCGGTCCAATCCCCACACGACCAGAAAAACATTGAGCATGTCCCAGTACATTGTATGTGAAATGCAGTCCGCAGGCCGGCATGCTACTCTGATTGTTTCTGACCCACAATCCTTTGCGGCAGAAGATGCGTCACATTAACTGAGCCTACGATACAGTTGGTGGTGCTGATGTAAAACTGCAGCCATCATTCATTTCTGATGTAGTCTGTGTTTTCACGCGTTTGCTGATTTCGTGCTCCGCCTTGATTGAATGGACGTGCGTCCTATTGCCCCGCCCTCATGTGTATATCG
The DNA here is from genome assembly GCF_029030835.1 of Brachyistius frenatus. Taxonomy (NCBI): domain Eukaryota; kingdom Metazoa; phylum Chordata; class Actinopteri; family Embiotocidae; genus Brachyistius; species Brachyistius frenatus. Next base: position 257,087 of record NW_027210872.1, read on the forward strand.
TGTGTGTATCGTGTGTATATCGTGTACATATCGTGCATATCGGACATGCATCGTGTGTATACCGTGTATGTATCGTGTGTGTATCGCATAAGTACAGTGTGTATATTGTGTATATCTTGTATGTATCGTGTGTATATCATGTATGTATCGCGTGTGTATCGTGTGCATATCGTGTGTGTATCATGTGTATACCGTGTGTATATCGTGCGTATATCGTGTGTGTATCGTGTATGTACCGTGTGTATATCGTGTATGTATTGTGTGTATATTGTGTATGTATTGTGTGTATATTGTGTATGCATCGTGTGTATATCGTATGTATCGTGTGTGTATCGTGTATGTATCATGTGTATATCATGTGTATACCGCGTGTATATCGTGTGTATATCATGTGTAAACATGTGTATATCGTGTGTATATCGTGTGTGTATGTGTATATTGTGTATGTATCGTGTGTATCGTGTATGTACCATGTGTACATCGTGTATGTATTGTGTGTATATTGTGTGTATATCGTGTGTATATCGCATGTATAGCGTGTATATTGTGTATGTATCATGTGAATATCGTGTATGTATTGTGTGTATATCGTGTGTGTATTGTGTGTATATTGTGTACGTATCATGTGTATATCGTGTGTGTATTGTGTGTGTATCATGTATGTATTGTGTGTATATTGTGTATGTATCGTGTGTATATTGTGTGTATATTGTGTATGTATCGTATGTATATCGTGTATGTATCGTGTATATATCGTATATATATATATATATATATATATATATATATATATCGTGTGTATATCGCGTATGTATCGTGTGTATATCGCGTATGTATCGTGTGTATATCGTGTGTATATAGTGTATGTATCGTGTGTATATCGTGTATGTACCGTGTATGTATGTGTGTATATCATGTATGTATCGTGTATGTATCGTGTGTATATCGTGTATGTATCGTGTATGTATCGTGTGTATATCATGTATGTATCGTGTATGTATCGTGTATGTATCGTGTGTATATCATGTATGTATCGTGTGTATATCGTGTATGTATTGTGTGTATATCATGTATGTATCGTGTGTATATATCATGTATGTATCGTGTATGTATTGTGTGTATATCATGTATGTATTGTGTGTATATCGTGTATGTATTGTGTGTATATCATGTATGTATTGTGTGTATATCGTGTATGTATTGTGTGTATATCATGTATGTATTGTGTGTATATCGTGTATGTATTGTGTGTATATCATGTATGTATTGTGTGTATATCGTGTATGTATTGTGTGTATATCATGTATGTATTGTGTGTATATCATGTATGTATTGTGTGTATATCGTGTATGTATCGTGTGTATATATCATGTATGTATCGTGTATGTATTGTGTGTATATCATGTATGTATTGTGTGTATATCATGTATGTATTGTGTGTATATCGTGTATGTATTGTGTGTATATCATGTATGTATTGTGTGTATATCGTGTATGTATCGTGTATGTATTGTGTGTATATCATGTATGTATTGTGTGTATATCATGTATGTATTGTGTGTATATCATGTATGTATTGTGTGTATATCATGTATGTATTGTGTGTATATCATGTATGTATCGTGTATGTATTGTGTGTATATCATGTATGTATTGTGTGTATATCATGTATGTATTGTGTGTATATCATGTATGTATTGTGTGTATATCATGTATGTATTGTGTGTATATCATGTATGTATCGTGTATGTATTGTGTGTATATCATGTATGTATTGTGTGTATATCATGTATGTATTGTGTGTATATCATGTATGTATTGTGTGTATATCGTGTATGTATTGTGTGTATATCGTGTATGTATCGTGTGTATAGTCAGTATGATTTTTTTACCTAATGCTCACCATGCCAGCCGTTCCTCATGTTTCTTTGCAGTAAATCTACCTGGTATTTAATCCCTTCCTTTGTTTTTGCCCTTTTTTGTTGAGTCGGCAGATTTCTTTTTGCACCTCTGTTTTTTGACACCGTCGGTCCCGCTTGCTTTCGTGCGTTGACTTTTTTTGCAACTCTTTGGTAAAGAACCGAAAGATTTTATCAGAATCATGAAAAACAAAAAAAGTAATGTCCATCAAATGAAGATAAATAAATGTCCAACGTGACACCAGAGAGGATCTCGATCTCCGGGGAAAACGTACGACGATAATCTGATTACCAGCTGACTATAAATAAGGACGTGCTGCGTATTTACATTCTGCTCAGCTGTTCCGCGACATAAGACACCGCTTCGCTTGCGCTTTTACAAGATACATTGAAAGATAAGTCGTAGAAAGTTGACGTGACTTTGGGACCGAGAGGATTCCTCCTCCTCCCTGGTGGATATTGTTGTGGAAGTTTTCCAGGTTCTTTAGTGAAAGTCTTACAACTGGCTTCCTGAAACATCTCAACCTTCATCCGGCTGAGCCCAAATAAATCCTGCAGCAACATTACCGAAGGCTCCGGTGACATGTTCCCGGTGTCCGGGGGGGGGGGGGGGGACTGGCGGGTGAGGGGGGAGGGTGTCCGTTCACTTGTGGGAGATCTGCAGTGGCAGGATTCATGACACCACGGGGAAATGTTAAGAAACATCAGGACGAAGGTGATGAGCCAAGAGAGGGTCACCGCAGCGCTAAAAACAAGGTGCAGCCACTCTCCAGGCGACATGCCCGTCATGTGACACCCCCCCCCCCACACACACACACACACACCACCACCTCCCCCCACCCTGAGGACAGCTCTCAGAGGACGGGTAAGTTTAGAAACACGGCGAGAAAAGACAGCGTGCGAGGAAGTGTCAATCCGGCCGTCTGTCCGCCGCACACCTGCAACACGAGCCGCTCGTTAGAGGCTGACCTTTGACCTTTTTATGGAACAGAAGAAGACGTTTAGTGAAACGATGCAGCGTCTTTATTTCTAATGTCTTCAGACTGAAATTTAAAGGCCAAATGTGAAAAGTATCTTCAGGAAAAACTGCTTTTGCTTTATTTTATTAAGACATAAAAAAGAACAAACGTGGGTTTGAAGCGGCTGCCGGTAGATAATCTGAGCACCCGTCATGTCCACCACTGACTGACATGAGTTAGTGCTTTCATGCTCGGCATGCCGCACCATTAATGGGCCTCGTATCAGGTTAGTGGTAAGAAAAGGAAAGCGTCTTTGAGCCAGGACGGCCAACGGATCGGGAGCTCCTGTTTCTGCAGCTCGTGGGACTCAAACTGTTGTAACGTTCCTCAGAGCTTCTTAACGGATCGTTAAAGTCACACAAGCAAAAAAACTAAAAACAAAAGAAAAACCAGGTCTTCTTGAATCTTCTTTTCTAATGAATGAGGGATTATTTTCAGATGGACCTCCAGAAAACTAAGAAGAAGGAGTGACTTTAGCTAACAACACCGAGATAACTGATGGACACATTTTATTCACTTTGGATTTGATGACAGAAGTTGAATGGGAGTCTATGGAGCCGGAGGCTTTTTGGAGCCGACCTCTAGTGGCACTCGCTGGTATTGCAGCGAAGTCAGCCTAGCTTAGCATGAAGACAAGAACTTACTTCACCAACTAAAATGCTGCTTCTTGGTTGTTTAATGTGTACAAATACATAAATGTTTAGATAGATAGATAGATAGATAGATAGATAGATAGATAGATAGATAGATAGATAGATAGATAGATAGATAGATAGATAGATAGATAGATAGATAGATAGATAGATAGATAGATAGATAGATAGATAGATAGATAGATAGATAGATAGATAGATAGATAGATAGATAGATAGATAGATAGATAGATAGATAGATAGATAGATAGATAGATAGATAGATAGATAGATAGATAGATAGATAGATAGATAGATAGATAGATAGATAGATAGATAGATAGATAGATAGATAGATAGATAGATAGATAGATAGATAGATAGATAGATAGATAGATAGATAGATAGATAGATAGATAGATAGATAGATAGATACTTTATTAATCCCTCAGAGGGAAAAAAGGGAGTTAAATGCTTGGTTTCGGCGGTGGAGAAACATGTTGGCATCAAATCGATGCGGACAGATTTCTTCACTAAACATGTTGTTTACAGCTTCCAAACTGTTTCGTAATTTCCTGAATTTCCCATCATCCTCTCCAAAATTAAGACCTGATAAACCAAACCGACACAAAGAAAGGAACATAAACTGTTTCTACTATATTATTAATGACAAACACATGCACAGTGATGTATATCAGCACGCAGCCTGAAACATCCATACATACATACAGACTTATATTCAGAGCAGCCACCAGACGAAGCATTTAGTGTGAGTAATGCTGCATCAGCAAAAACTCCTGAGTGAGTTCATCACAGCAAAGACGGAAGAAGTAATATTGTCGTGCTGTATTTTAAGGTAATGAGCTCAGAATGAAGCATCTTTCCAGGCACGTCGATGACAGATGCATCGAGTAGAAGTGACGACTCTGTGTGTAAATCTGTCCTTCAAAAATCCAGCGTGAATACTTCTCAACAGCCCGTCAAAAAAAGTCGATATTTACGACTGTGGTCGTCCACATACTTGTTTTAAACTCGGTTAAAGTGCAGGTGACAACTTCCTGCTCAGTTTTAGATCTGTCTGTAAATAAGCGTGTGATGGTAGAAAATATAGATTTGAATTGTAATGAAGGATCTTCGATGTGTTGCAGATCGAACCGAACTCACTGATTGTCTTTCTGCTGTTTTCGGCCGTTTATTATGAATCCCGCATCGATTCTGACCGTTTTCCAAACATGGACGTCGTCGAAACGACGACTCAGATTTCAATATTGCAGTTTTTTTAAGTGATTACGGGACTTTTATTTGTCAAAAAAATGCATTAACTTGCTCCGTAACAACGAGACTCTGAATCCGCTCGTCCTCCGTTCACCTTCAACGAGGATTCAAAGGAAGAATAAATATAAACTTCACACTTCTTGTGACTTTAACTGAACTAAATAAACTGAACTAAATAAACTGAACTCAATAAACTGAACTCAATAAACTGAACTCAATAAACTGAACTAAATAAACTGAACTCAATAAACTGAACTAAATAAACTGAGCTCAATAAACTGAACTCAATAAACAGCGTTTCTGTTGTTTATAGGAGGTCAATTAAAATTATTATCTTATTGTTTCTGTATGCTGCTGTAGTGAAAAAATTTCCCCTCGGGGATTAATAAAGTGACTACCTAACCTAACCTACCTAACCTAACCTAAAAACTGCACCAAACTCGTTGCTCGCCTGGATCTCAGCCTGACGAGCCTCACCGGGGGGTCCAAGGGTCAAGGATGGATGGTCAACGTTGACCTTTGACCTTGCGTGTTTCTTCTTACCCAGCTGCATCTTCTCCAGCAGGTAAAGGTAGCTGGCGAAGAACTCGCTGCGCAGCGCGTGCAGCAGGTGGAAGGACATGCTGTGGCGGCACATGGAGGCGTCCGTCTCCTTCCAGCGGTCCGTGAACGCCTGGTGGGCGCCGCGGTACTCCAGGTTGGGCGACGATCCGCGGCCGCCGCCGTCTTCCACCGCCGTGATCTCCATGTTTGTCGTCCCGGAGGTGCTGTTGAGACGCTGCTCCGCCGACTCGCTGCTAAATCTGTCGAGCTGAAACGCTCCACACGTCTCTGCCAGCCTGCAGACGATCAGCTGAGGGGGGGAGTGCACTCGGGACGTCCCGCCAGATTTACAGATCACCTGCTCGGGGGCGGGGGGTGGAAGGAGGAAAGGGGGCTAGGGGGAGGAGGATGAAGGGGGTGGAGCCTTCCGTCTAAACGACTCTCTGGCATGCACAAGGCTTCTGAACTTCAGGCAGCAGATTCCAGCAGCACACGATTGGGCCCTCTGACCTCGCGACCTCGTTGTCGCGGCAACACACGGCTCCTAAACGTAGCCTCGTCTGCATGACCACACGTACGAGGTTCTCGTTTTGTTCTGCAGAACAAAGCGACACTTCAGGTTCGGAGTTATTTTCGTGCACGTGACCGAAACATGACTGAACCTCTGAGCTCGTTAGTCCCGGTTTGTGTTTTAATTAAAGTCTTTAAAAAAAAGCTGAAAATAAATATAAATGAATTAATTTACTGTTTGTTTGTATACGGGACAAGTAAGTAGCAGAAATCTATGTCATGCACTGAAGCATTTATAGCCTGCGATAATTTACAACACCCGTCCTTTGAAGGACCTTTAAAATACACAACACACACACACACACACACACACACACACACACACACACACACACACACACACACACACACACACACACACACACACACACACACACACACACACAGAGGAAACAGTACACACAGTACAGACAGAATTAAAACGGAAATGTAGAAGAAAATAAGAGCAGCAAGTCTTATAAAAAAAACCAGAAAGAAATTAATGTAGCACACAAATACAAATCTGGGATTAAAAGACAAGACGGTGAAATAAACAACCAATAAAGAAAGTAATAATAAATAAATATTAGCGTTTATTCGACCGGATGTGCTTTTGCTGAGTTTGCTACTTTGTAGCCAGAAGTGACCATATTTGGACGAGCTGGGGGAGGAGCCAGCGGTGCGACTCAATCACCGAGGACACGCCCCCCAAAACATATCTGTTAAGAGACCTGATATCAAATGAATGATGAATTATTTCCAGAAGGAAACACCGAAGGAGGAAGTTTATCTACATTTACTGACTTTGTATTTCAGGAGAGAACTTGATGCTTTTTCAATGGGAGTCTATTGGAGCCCCTAGTGGCTCTCGGTGGTATTACACTTTAAGACACTTTTGCAACGAACATTTTTTAACCCAATCTATGAGAAAAACTGGAATCATGGGAAAACTGTCCAAATCAGTGAGCTGTATTCATGTCGGTTGGTTTATTTCTGAACTTTTTTTTGTATTATTTGTATTCCTCTGCACTACTGAGCTCCAAACTGTGAGAAGTCAATAACTCAAATTCTTCAATTAATTTCTGCAAACACTGAAGTTTATGTCGATTAATCCGCCGCTGAAAATAGTCCCAAACAAATCATCGTTTTTGTGAGGTATTATTTTTAAAAGATTTACATCTTCAGTAGTAGTAACCCTTCAGTCGTCTTCGGCTACGTGTGTCTCCCTCACCGTCCTCTTGAGGATAACACCTTCACCTTTGACCTCAGACTGAGCTGAAGTAACTGGGTGACTCCAACGAGCTGAAAAAAAAATCTACATTTTTCTTCTGAAATCACTGCGTATTTTTAAGCTCATATAATATTCACGGATAAATATCCACGATGAGCCCCGCGGGATAAATTTAGATGTGTGACATCAGCTGTCACAGGGAGACCGACTGCTGCTGAGACGAGCAAATACCTAAATACCTAAATACCTTTACTGTATTACAGCATCTGTTCCACCGATCTGTAATTGGTTCATTTCTCATGGAGACAACTTGTTTATTATGGCGTCCTTAACGTCTTCATTTCTGCTCGTGCAAGGACACAATATAGAAAAAAAAAAAAACGTTCTAAATGTAAAAATGTTATTGTAAGTCCTCTTGAATCTGTCTCATTCTATTTCTAGTACATTTTTTGAATAAATGAATTGTGCTTTCTTTGGAAACTAGATCAAATTTCTTTTGTTTTGTAGCTCAGTAAGATGGAAAGTTTTCTTGTGTTTCTTCTAGTTTAAATAGTCACAAATAAAACCTGAAGTTTGCATGAATAAACACAAAAATACAGAATATGTATAATATCACAAAAACCATGAAGATAATCAACCCACTGAACTCACACAGTTCCTCGTTTTTTTTTTTTTTTTGTACCGTCGTCCAGGTCGGTGTTACCTCACCCCGACTCACCCGACTCACCCCGACTCACCTCTGACTCGCCCCCCCGCAGACAGACCATCCATCACATCTGCAGATGGACTGCAGGCTAAAAGAGGAGCAGCTTCGCTTTATTTTTGTAATAAGAAAAAACAAAAAAAACACTGACTGGGGTTTTCAGCACTTTGACAGCAATATTAGTTTCAAGGGAGCGTTTTGTTTGATCCTAAATTTGAACATTTTATTTTGATCATCTTTAATTTAATGGAGCCATCTTTAGTCTCCTGCTCAGTTGCTTGTATTTTCACTATGTTGGCAAAATGCACCTTTAAATTTGTACCCACAAATCTGTCTGTTTGTTTATAAAAGATGAGGTCTGCTGTACATGAACTGAACACAACAGTCTTCAAAATGAATCTGGATGGAGGGCCAGACAATCTATTACATCAATATATATTATATATTATATACACACAAAAAAACATTGTTAATCTAAAATAAAATTTCGGAATAATTAAAATACGACTCTTTAATTTTCTTTATATACTTATGTCGTAATTTTCTTAAGTTTTAATCAGTAAAAGCATTCTGATCTTTTTACTTAGAAATACACACTGTGAGAAAATACTCTTCTACAAGTTAAAGTTCTGCATTCAAAACCTTATTGAAGTAAAAGTCTGGAAGTATTATCAGCAAAATACACTCACTAAATGTAAATGCCTCCTATCCATGTTTTATTATTATTAGTTATGTTTTTAGATTAATACCACAGCTGAGTTGATGTCCTGTTGGATTTTACTGCTGTAGTTATTGAAGGTTGAACTTATTTTAACTACCTGTGGTTTAATTTATAACATGCATCATTAAAATCATCGTATGTTTTGACCACAAACCTCTAAAAAGTCAGCCAGTAATCCAAAGGAGGTTTTAAATAGTTTATTTAGTTTAAGAAGTAGGAGAATTTCTAAGATTTTAAATCACCAAATTTGCAGATTTTTTTACTGGACAGAAAAGGCTGGAAAATGTAGTGGAGTAAAAAGTACAACCTCTAAAGTACAAATACCTTGAATTTTAAGCACTATTCTAGTACTTCACAGACAGGCAGTCAACAAATGATGAAGTTAAAAGACTCTCAACATCTCTCAAAACAACTAAAACCTGAGGGAAACGTATTGAAACCGTTCAGGTTGTAGTTCATGTATGCGCCTGCTACCTCCTCCCGGCCTGCAGGGGGCAGCACCGTCATCCCGCTTCACTCTCCCCGTGTTTAGCGGCGGTTGTCGCCTCCCTGGCAACAGGCTGGAGGAGATAAATAACATCCGCCCGTCTGCATCTGCCTCAGCTGTTCTCCATCAGAAGGACGGACACAACCCCGATGAGGCTTTTATTTCAGTTTCTGAAATGGAGAATCTGCTAACAGGAAACGCGCGCAGTCTGAAAAGGTAAAAACCAGCCGGTGAAACCGAGGAGAGGTCCGTCCGCTCCCGTTAGTGAGCCGCCGCCTGACCTGGGTGTGTCACGAACCGATAACAGCGATGCAGCGATTTAAGAGTGAAAAAACCCCACAGACGGCGTCAAGTTAAAAGGTTTTACGTACTTTGACATTACGTCCAGCCTTACTGGTCATTATTATGTTGTTCAAAGTGTTGCTTGTTCCCTCTGTCGGAGAATAGACGATCTTTGAAGCTGAGCAATTAACACAATCAATGAATTTCTTTAAGTTTCCCATTAATGTGTGAAGTTATTTACTTTTGGCTGAATCTTTTTAGATGCAATCAGTCATAATCAATCACTTCAAAGGACAAGACCAACTAGAAATGCGTACAAAACGAGTTAAATGAACTTATTATGAATAAATCATTAAAAATCACAGAATTTTAACTCATTCGTTGATTAAATAACAGAAAGCAATTTTATTCACACAAAAAAACAATCGACTCTTATTTCAAAAATGTTTATAAAACAGGAAAAGGAGAATCCCGTAAATAATGGTAAATAGATTTAAACATGTTATTTGATTCGGAGAACTGAACAGTTTTACATGCAATTTTAAATAATGTGACTGAAGCTGGAAAATAAAAGTACACATTAAAAGTATTTTTCAATAAAGTAAGACAGAAATGTGTTTTTTCCATCTACTTGATCTTCTGTGCTCGTTCTGCCTCCAGTTTGACCCACAGGAGAGTGAAAGGATGCTCGCTGGACGTCCACCCGACCGAGAGAGCCCTCGTCGTCCAGTACGAGGTGGAGGCCACCGTTGTCGGGGAGCCGACGGTCGGAGAGCGCAAAGAGTGTCAGAAAATGTGAGAATGACTATTTAAACCGTCACCCTGCGTTTTTTTCTTTCTGTACACCAGCGGTCGTCTGTGACATCACTTCCTGTTTGATGTTTGTCGTAGTATTCGCCTGAAGAGCCTGAACGCCAACACGGACACGTCCTCTCTGGCTCGGAAGGTGGTGGAGGAGTGTCGCCTGATTCACCCGTCGAAGGTCCGCGAGGTGGAGCAGCTGCTCTTCTACCTGCAGAACCGCAAGCAGCCGAATGGTACCGAAGATGTTAAAGTGATGATGATGATGACGATGATGATGATGATTATTATTATTATTATTATTAAGGAAGATGATTTCCTCGTGTGACTCCGAATGTTTCTTTTGACAGACGACCAGGAGAAGAAACGCGCCTCGCCTCGAGACTTCGCGCCGTACGCAGGAGTGGAGGTACGAAAGAGTTGTTGCCGTGACCGAGATATCTAACATGTTCATAATAAACATATGAATATATATGAACATATAAATAAATGTAACGTAACATCTGATAATATCAAAAATAATAATCACCGCTGGTTACCACCCGCCATAAAACTAGAAAGTAGAACCGCCTCCTCCGATCAGTCAGCTGTCAGTTTCCCTCCATGTCTGTCCACAATCGGACAATAGCTGTAGTGAAGCCGTTGCCGTGACAACAGACGATGCTTCAAACACAGATGTTGCTGCAAAGAACCTACAGGTTCCAAAAGGTGGACGTCAAAGTGACCTTTGACCTTTGACCGACAAAATCGGTTCAAAATGAGTTCATCCTTCGGACCAACTGAACGTTTGTGCCACGTTTGAGGAAATTGCCTCGAGGGATTCTTGAGATATCGCATTCACAAGAATTAGTCGACGTGAGGTCACAGTGACTTTAACCTTTGACCTTTGACCCCCAAAATCGAATTAGGTCATCTTTGGCACCAAGTGAACGTCTGTGCCAAACGTGCCATACTGCTTCCAGTTCAGTATCTGTCTGTATTCTGTCCTGCAGCTGGACGAGGAGGCGAGCATCAGCAGCATCGACGCGTACGTGGAGCTGCTGTACGAGGACGTCCCGGAGAAGATCCGAGGAGCCACGCTCATCTTCCAGCTGGCTCGTAACCCGGACAACCTGGAGGAGCTCATCCAGAACGGTACCGGTTCTGTTTACTCACCGTGACGGGTCGCTCAGCTGTTCAGGAAAAACACGCAGGGAAACCAACATGTTTACAGCCCATGACAATTATTTGATGTTGATTTTTTTAGCAGGTTTTAAAAGATTTGAGCTTTTCAGATAAGATTATGTTAAAACTTTACTTGAATTCAAGCAATTCTGACCGATCTGATCGGAAACCTGACGATACTACGTCCCGCCCACCGATAGCTGTAACCTGACTGCACCACAGGCCTGTCAATCAAACAGACACGCCCCCAAAAACAGGTCTTCTTGAATCTTCTTTTCTAATGAATGAGGGATTATTTTCAGATGGACCTCCAGAAAACTAAGAAGAAGGAGTGACTTTAGCTAACAACACCGAGATAACTGATGGACACATTTTATTCACTTTGGATTTGATGACAGAAGTTGAATGGGAGTCTATGGAGCCGGAGGCTTTTTGGAGCCGACCTCTAGTGGCACTCGCTGGTATTGCAGTTTAAAGCTCTTCTGCATCGGAACCATTAAAAAAAAAAACATTACCGCTCCATAGAAAACGTTATTTTTTGCGTCTTTAACTTTCTGGATGAATCAGATTTAACAGTTTAAACCTCGACAGGATCACAGCAGCTCAGATTCGTGTTTTATTTGGACGAGAATCAGTTGGACTTCTCTGAATATTGTTGCAGTGACTTTCATCACCTCCTCCAGAAATAAAATCCGGCCTCCGCTGCAGGTCTTCTCCCCTCCGTGACAACCGAGATGTTTCTTCCACAACAGCACGCAGCCGTCATCCCCCCCGCTCCCCCCTCCCTCCTCCTCCTTCTCCACCACCTCCGTCGTCGTCTGCTCGCATCAGGCCGACGTCGATAAGAGCCGAGCGTTCGTGTGAACCGAGAGGCCTGAGGTCGACGTGGAAAGAGGAGATGCACGTCTCTGCGGCGAATCCCCAGCAGCCTCCGTCCTGATTGCGTTCCCCAACGTTCCCGTTCGTTCACCTCCTGCTGCCCTCTTCCGCTTTGTTTTCTCTTCCTCCTCCGTCCTCGTCTCGAACCCTTCGTCTTCGTCTCCATCGTGTGTCTTCGCTGATCCGTGTGTGTGTGTGTGTGTGTGTGTGTGTGTGTGTGTGTGTGTGTGTGTGTGTGTGTGTGTGTGTGTGTGTTCAGAGGCGGCCCTCGGCGCCTTGGCCCGAGTCCTGAGGGAGGACTGGAAGCAGAGCGTTGACCTGGCGACGACCATCATCTACATCTTCTTCTGCTTCTCCAGGTGAACGAGTGGGCGGAGCCTCGTTAGCAGCTCCACATTCACAGTCAGAGCTTTCACGGTTTAAAGTGACCAGCGTCAGCGTGATTAATGTTAGTGTGGTAATAGTAACACTGAAACGTCAGTCTGCTGGTTAAAAGGCCATATTTTAAATTTTTCTGCCGTTTTATTTGCAGCTTTAATCTCTATCGGAAGATATTTTGTGGTTTTAAGTACCAAAAAAAACATCAGTATAGTTTCTCGTCTCTCTGCAGCTCAACAACATCAACAGGCTGTTTGGTGTCTGTCTCTTTAAGGCTCTATGATATCAGTGTCAGTCTCTTCTGATTGGCCGACTGTTTTCAGGCCAATCACAGGCTTTCTTTAGTCTCGCTGACTGCTGAACAAACGCTCGTGATTTTACATTAAAAAAAAGTTGGACAGTGAGACAGTTGTGCCGTCAGGGAAAGTTTGTGACATCACAAAACTTACAGGAAGTCCAAAGCTGAATACAGGCTGTGTGTTTTTTTCTGAGTGTTTTGACACTTTCACAGTATTTTCTAGTTTTTATAGATGTGCTTTATAATTTAAAAAAAAAAAAATGAATCTGAATTTATACAATATGGGACCTTTAATGTGAATCTGTACAAACCGCAGACTGAACTCGTTTGTGATGAAAAGACGCATCGCTCTGTAACATCTCTACGATCAGCTGATTTCACCACCTTTAAAAACAGAGTTCAGCATTTTATACATCAGATCTATATTTTGATGCCTTAAGCTCATGTTTCCTTTATTATAACATAAGATGGTAAAACTGGTGGAAATCAATCTGTTTCAAATCATCTCTGTCAATCAGTCTTCAAGTTGGATCATTAACTCAGTTTATATTATTACTTTTAATGCTGATTAATTAATTAAAATCAGCGTTGCAGGAACTGTAGAAGGCTTAATGAGGTCCAGGAAGAGGAAGTGATGCTGGACTCAGATCTGATAAAACACTCGTCATGTCGGTTCGGGAAAGAGAAAAATAAGCGAAGTTAGAAGAAGAACATTATGTGAAACATCTCTAAACTGCAGCATTGGGATTTTACTTTCTTAGAAATAGAAAAAAAAAAAAAAAACAGCCATTTAATGTGTATTTATTTTTCATTATTTGATAATTTTACTGTCCTGCACTGAGGAATGTGACGATTCACACGACTGGCAGGAAGTGATTTATTTGGACTCGTATATTCTTCCAGGTTTTCTGTGAGAATGTGTTTTCTGAAGAGTTTTAGACGAGTCCACATTTTACCGGTCCAGTGTCCTCCGTCCTCCTCTGTGGACCCTCCGGTTATTTCAGATGAGGAGGACCAGAAGCAGCATCTCCGAACCTGCTGTCATCCACCAGGTCATCTGCTGGTGTTCAGTGTTTGAACAGTCTGCCTTCGCCCTCCTCCTCCTCTTCAGCCCCCCTCTCCAGCCGGGGGGGTTCGGAAACACTAAAATTAGCCCCCGCTAGAATAATACATAAACGTCTGTCAGAGCTGATTTAGGCAGTGAGAGGACGTCTGAAAGCTGATCGTCCTTCTTGGCCCGTCTCCATCTCCGCCTTTCTACTGTTTGGATTGCCAAACGCTTTTCGGGTCGGGCTGATTGTGAGTCGGACCTGTTTGACTGGACGTGTTTTGACTTTGACAGTTTACTCTGTAAACTACTTCAGGGGTGACGGAGCGGGTCAGTCCAACGACAGCTCCCAGCTGGACTCCCAAATATCATTTCAGCCCTGAAAATCCACTTTGGGGATAAATGGAGCTCTTTTCTCTCTCTCAGTTTCTCCCAGTTCCACGGCCTGGTCACACACTTCAAGATCGGGGCGCTGTGCATGAACGTCATCGAGCACGAGCTAAAGAGGTTCGACCTCTGGCAGGACGAGCTGCAGAAGAAGAAGAAGGCCTATATCCTTTAAGAGGATACGAGTTCCATCTAGAAGCTTGTTTTTACCTGATGTTTGTGAGGAAAGTGTGTTTTGTGTCTGTAACTCAGACACAGAGCTCAGCCTGGTGCCAGCGTCCAAAACCAGGGTTAAGAACTGTCCAAAACCAGTGTTCAAACAAATCTAAAACCAGTGTTCAAACAAATCTAAAACCAGTGTTCAAACAAATCTAAAACCAGTGTTCAAACAAATCTAAAACCAGTGTTCAAACAAATCTAAAACCAGTGTTCAAACAAATCTAAAACCAGTGTTCAAACAAATCTAAAACCAGTGTTCAAACAAATCTAAAACCAGTGTTCAAACAAATCTAAAACCAGTGTTCAAACAAATCTAAAACCAGTGTTCAAACAAATCTAAAACCAGTGTTCAAACAAATCTAAAACCAGTGTTCAAACAAATCTAAAACCAGTGTTCAAACAAATCTAAAACCAGTGTTCAAACAAATCTAAAACCAGTGTTCAAACAAATCTAAAACCAGTGTTCAAACAAATCTAAAACCAGTGTTCAAACAAATCTAAAACTCGTGTTCAAACAAATCTAAAACCAGTGTTCAAACAAATCTAAAACCAGTGTTCAAACAAATCTAAAACCAGTGTTCAAACAAATCTAAAACCAGTGTTCAAACAAATCTAAAACCAGTGTTCAAACAAATCTAAAACCAGTGTTCAAACAAATCTAAAACCAGTGTTCAAACAAATCTAAAACCAGTGTTCAAACAAATCTAAAACCAGTGTTCAAAAATCTAAAAAATCTAAAACCAGTGTTCAAACAAATCTAAAACCAGTGTTCAAACAAATAAAACCAGTGTTCAAACAAATCTAAAACTCGTGTTCAAACAAATCTAAAACCAGTGTTAAAACAAATCTAAAACCAGTGTTCAAACAAATCTAAAACTCGTGTTCAAACAAATCTAAAACTCGTGTTCAAACAAATCTAAAACTCGTGTTCAAACAAATCTAAAACCAGTGTTAAAACAAATCTAAAACCAGTGTTCAAACAAATCTAAAACCAGTGTTCAAACAAATCTAAAACTAGTGTTCAAACAAATCTAAAACCAGTGTTCAAACAAATCTAAAACCAGTGTTCAAACAAATCTAAAACTCGTGTTCAAACAAATCTAAAACCAGTGTTAAAACAAATCTAAAACCAGTGTTCAAACAAATCTAAAACCAGTGTTAAAACAAATCCAAAACCAGTGTTCAAACAAATCTAAAACCAGTGTTAAAACAAATCCAAAACCAGTGTTCAAACAAATCTAAAACCAGTGTTCAAACAAATCTAAAACTAGTGTTCAAACAAATCTAAAACCAGTGTTCAAACAAATCCAAAACCAGTGTTCAAACAAATCTAAAACTCGTGTTCAAACAAATCCAAAACCAGTGTTCAAACAAATCTAAAACCAGTGTTAAAACAAATCCAAAACCAGTGTTCAAACAAATCTAAAACCAGTGTTCAAACAAATCTAAAACGAGTGTTCAAACAAATCTAAAACGAGTGTTCAAACTGCTGACTGAGTGCATCACTGTCGTGCCAATAATCAATAATCCCGTTCCAACACAGCCTCTCCTGTAATGTTGCTTCAGAATCTCTCCGGTCTGCGTGTGTTGTTGTTGTTGTTTCATGTGAACTTGAGTTCTTTGACGGATGAAGAAGTCACGTGAAGAATTCTCCGAGAACCAGAATCTGAAGAAGGAACACGAGAAGTCGTTCAGGAAGTTCCAGAGTCTCCGGACCAAGCAGGAGCAGCTGCTCAGAGGTACCGAGACCCGTCGGACCTCCTCCCCCTCCTCCACCTTCACCTCATCCACCTCCTCCACCTTCTCCTCCTCCACCATCACCTCCTCCCCCTCCTCCACCTTCTCCTCCTCCACCTTCACCTCATCCACCTCCTCCACCTTCTCCTCCTCCACCATCACAAAATATATTAAAAAATGAACCTTCTGCTATAAAAATATCTCCAAACATCAGTAAAACAAAGTTGATATTTTGTTGAAGATGGATCATATCTTCCATCCATGCTTCTTTTTTTGTTCGTTCATTCATGCATCACTTTTCTAAACAAAGAAAAGCATGGTGTTTTAAAAGCGTGAAACTGAGATGGCGGTTGTTCCTGCAGTCGCTCTGTGCCTGCTGCTGAATCTGGCCGAGGACACGCGCACCGAGCTGAAGATGAGGAACAAGAACATCGTGCAGCTGCTGGTGAGGATGTTGGAGCGGGAGGACGAGGAGCTGCTGCTGGTGGTCGTCTCCTTCCTCAAGAAGCTCTCCATCTTCCTGGAGAACAAGAACGACATGGTGAGCAGCGACGTCCTTCCATCTCCTGCTGCTTCAGATCAGGATGTTTACACGTGAACCAAAGCTTCTCTGAATCCTGCATTTCTTTTAAAAAGTCACTTTTTTTTTAGTATGTTTCATGTAATTGTTGCAAATCTCTGCAGTCTGGTGGAGAATGAAAGCAGAGAGTCACTGATGGTTGAAAATCAAAGAAACTGACATTTTGTTTTAGTCTTTTATTGTGATTTAAAAGATCATTTTGAAGCCTAAAGTCTAAATCTGACTGATTTATAACACAAAGATCAATACAGAACTGGACATCATGGATTTGATCTAAAAATAAATTTAATTAATTAACTGTTATTTGGAGGAGCTCCGGTTTTAGTTTTTTTTTTTTTTTTAAATCAATAGAATCAATCATCATTATTTATTTGTTCTAGATTTTTTTTTTAAAAAGCAAGCTAATTTTGACAAACCGTTGAAACCACTGATCAGATTTCTATTTAATCTAATCTACCCCCCCCACCCCCCACCCCCACACACACACACACACACACACACACCTGGATCCAATCTCTCCCCTGTTTGCGGGTCTTTTATCAAAGCCAGACCCCCGTCAGGAACCGGTTTTATCTCCTGGTTTCCCCGTCAGTGTCTCCGACTGAAGGCTGTAATACCTAAAGTGTCCTGCAGGGCGACGCAGGTTTCAGACGGGTTTCCATCACGTTACGTCGTTTAATTAAGAAAAAAAAGAAAAGAAGCGGCGTGTCATCACTTCGACACGTGTTGTGACTTCCTCTTGAATCAGATAAGACTTCGTGGCTTGTTGTTTTCCTCCGTCACTAATGGAGGACGGATGTCGGCAGTAATCGACGCAGGCTGCAGTTGATTACGCAGCTCGCCGTCTGCTGTGTGTGATGCTGCGACTGGAGCCGCTTGTTCACACAGTAGCAGCGAGTGTGTTTTTAACTGGGAGCAGGTTGGAGTTGGAGACCGCAGGGAAGCAGACGTGTTAACGGACCGACCGACCGACCGACCGACCGACCGGCGAACAGCTGAGCTCAGAAACATGAGTCAGCAGTTTAATCCTCCAAACGCACCTCAGACAAACATGATGTCTGTTGTCTTCGGTCGGGTCAGAGATCTGGTCTGTCTAACTCCTCCTCCTCCTCCTCCTCCGTCCGCAGGCCGAAGCGCTGGCGGTGGAGAAGCTGACCCGGTTCGTCCCGTGCGACCACCAGGAGCTGCTCAGCACCTCCCTGCGCCTCCTCCTCAACTTGTCCTTCGACACGTCGCTGCGCGGCCAGATGGTCACGGCCGGCCTAGTCCCCAGACTGTCCTCACTGCTCGGTAATCCCTGTGTGTGTGTGTGTGTGTGTGTGTGTGTGTGTGTGTGTGCGTGCGTGCGTGTGTGTGCGCGCGCGCACACATCTCTCCGGGGAGCCTGCGCATAATTAATATAATATATTTGTTAGAATAACACGCTGGAGTCTCGGCGCTAATGTTGTTTTTGCAGGAGCGGCCTGCAGAGATTTGGGGTGTGTGTGTGTGTGTGTGTGTGTGTGTGTGTGTGTGTGTGTGTGTGGCGGGGGGGAGGGGGGCACGCACGCACGCACGCACGCACACTACAAGCGAGCGGTGAAATATCAGCGCGGCTCCGACAGACGAGGTTTCTGTGTTTTCTGCTCTGCGCCTCATTCATCATCGGCCGGAGCTCAGCGTTATCTCTGAGGAGGGGGCGGAGCTACGGCCCGACCCCTCCCACCCCCGGGGTCACGACCCCCCCGGCCCCGGTGATAAGATGAGAGAGAGAGAGCTGTCAGCATCACCTCCATCACAGGTTTATTAAAGATTGAAGAAATCTGAGAATGTGATGACATCGAAAAGAAAATCAACTGAAAATGTTAGAAAAAAGAAGTAGATTTGATTTATTTTGAGACAAAACAGAAACCAGATTTTACACAATTAAAAACATCCTGAAGTTAAACAACCGTCAGAGCGCCAAAGTTTTATTTAACACAAATATTTTTAATTCATCGTAATCGGGCCAAATAAAATATTTTGGTTTTTAACAGAAGATCCTTCAACTAACTTTCTTGACTGTTTATATTAAATTTTGACTGATTATTTATTTCCCATTATTACCTCATCGATCCGAGAATTCAGCACATAAACATCAGCGTTTACTTCAAAATAACATTCACCGAACTCCCTCATCAATAATTTCATAATTTGGATGCTCAAATCTATAATTCACCAGAATAATTGACTGATTAATAAATAATAAAGATGACAAATTAAACATTAAAATGAAATTAATTCAACAACTGAAATTAACAGGAAAATATGTAATTTATGGAGTTTTAACAGCAAACACTTTATATTGTTTATTTAACAATTTAAAGAAAGTGTTTCATATTTATTTTATGTTTTCTGACATCTAATGAAATAAACTGGTCGTCTATTAATCTCTGAAATGGAAAAAAAAATTCACTTAATTGATGATGAAGATTGTGTGTGTGTCATTTTAAAAGCAGCTTGTTATGTGTTGCAGCCCTGATTATTTACCCAGAATTCATCGGTGCCGGCGGCCCACAAACCGCCCAGACGCCCTCGGCGTGCGGCGGCTGTAATTTTACGACGGTTTCGGGCGACTTTAAATCGGACCGCGGTGAAATCGGGCTTCATTTAATGGAGCTTCTGCCCCGCTGTGTGTGTGTGTGTGTGTGTGTGTGTGTGTGTGTGTGTGTGTGTGTGTGTGTGTGTGTGTGTGTGTGTGTTCTGAGGTAAAGGAGTTCTAATGAGAAGCACATGTTCTGGTCAGCGGACGGGTCGGAGCAACGAGCGGCTTTAACTTATTAAAGGCAGTAAAATTGATGCTTCCTCCTGTTTTCCCAATTAAAGCCCGCGGCCGCCCCCCTCCTCCTCCCCACCATCCCCGCCCCCCTCCTCCTCCCCAACATCCCCCCCCACCCCCCTCCTCCCTCCTGTGATTCCAGGGGTTCATTGAGCACATCTGGATCCAATCCATCGGTGATAAGACTCCCCGAAACGGCCCGCTGACCGAGCGGCGGCTCCGACCGGGCCGGGCCTCCCGGGAGGTCCGGCGCTGGTTCTGGTCCAGCGAAGAGACTCTCTCTCTTCTTAACACGTCCCTTAATGAAAAGGCCCCGGGTCAAACTGTGGTCTGAACTCCAGTAATTCTGCCCTGGGGCCCGGCTCCTCCTCCGGGGCCCCGGCGGAGGTCGGAGGTCAAACTCATAAAGGTCCCGGGCTCAGCTGACAGTCTAACACTCCATCCATCCCGTCTCTATCTGCTTCAGGCTGCCGCTGAGGTCCGATGAGCAGCGACGGGACGGAGATGTGTTTATTGGACAGATATTAAAGGGTCAGCTCACCCAAAATTAGAAAAAACAACATTTTACGACTTCCTCCCGTTTCTGTCAGAAACAGTGAAAGTTTACAATCGATTACGTGAATATATTTAAAAGACTTGAAGAAACAAACTGAAATCTGCTCAGCTGTAGACGGCTGAAAGTGACAGAAAACCAAAACCAGGAAATAAAGAGGATCAAAATAAGATGTTTTCAAACTGGTGGAGACCAAAAACGGAGCTAAAAGCTGCGTGAATATTGGATTCATCAGGTTAAATATAAACAACAACAACAGCTGTATGTTTTCAGCTCATTCATTTGAAGCCCAAAAAAAATTAAGTACAACTTTAAAAAAAATTATCACTTAAAAATTTGCAAATGACTTCACAATGTTTTTAAAAATGCGCCACAAACTGAAGAATTGTAAAAAATGTAAAAGGCATCACTTGTAGAGACGAACTCAGAGAATCACTGCTCGACTGTAGAGGTCAGTTTTATCCTCTTTTAGCTCCTAGTTTTGATTTTACGTCACATTTAGCTGTTTTCAAACTGGTGGAGACCAAAAACGGAGCAAAAAGATTCGTCTGGTAAATATAAACAACAACATCTGGATGTTTGGAGCTTCTTCATTAGACTTTGAAAAGGCCCAAAAATGACCTCTTTAAAATGGAACTCCAGATAATCCACAGAACATTCGGCTTCATTTCAGAAAGATGTAGACGTGTTTGTTTTGTTAGCGGAGGACGAGGCCAGCGGCGTCACGAAGGAACACGATGTGTTTTTAGTGGTTGTTGGATCACAGCGCAGGAAGAACATCCAATCCAGCTCGGTTTCATTACGAGTCGGGAGACAAATATCTCCAAACTTTTGCAGTAAAATCAGTTGACGTGCAGACGAGCGTGTTTTAGTTGGAGATTTTTTAGTGAAATGTTCCTTTTAATCAGAAGGAATCTGTTTTCTGTGACAGACTGCAGTCGCTGCTCTCGTCGTTCAAAAGGCCCGTTCATGTTTTCAGAAAAACACTCGGCCTCCTGGATGTGGTCGCCGGCGTCCCGCGGAGCGTTACGGCACAACCGCTCATTCATGCCCCCCCCCCCCCCCCCCGGTGTTTGTGTTGCAGCTGACGAGGCCCAGCGACAGCTCAGCATGTGCGTCCTGTACCACATCAGCATGGACGACAGGTTCAAGTGCGTGTTTGCTGCCACAGACTGCATCCCACAGGTAAGACCGGCTAACGTCCAGAAAGCTCTCCGCCACAGCGGCGGCGACTCCTCCTCCTCCTCCTCCTCCTCCTCCTCCTCCTCCTCCTCCTCTCCGTCGGTGATGAGCGGAGTGCGCGTTGTGTTTGTTTGCTGAGCTCGGTGTTTCAGTTGGTGTAAATGCCGACCAGATGTGGCGGAGAGAGAGTCAGCGTGACCAGGATGTGACCTCTGACCCTTCCCCCCTCCCTCCCCCTCCCCCTGGGTCGGCTCAGCTCTCACTCTTCAAACTGTGTCTGCCTCAGGAAGGACGACGTCTCTCTTCTGTGGTTTCCAGTGTTTTCCAGGCTTCCCATTGGTCTAAAAAAGTCTCTTCCAGACATTAAAGTCCGATAAAGATCGGATCATTTCTTTGAGGCAGTATTTTTCTATCTGCTGCTATTAAGCAGGTTTTTTTTGTTTTTTTTATCTCCTTCGGTCAACATGTTGCTTTTTTTTTTTTTTTCCTGAAGCTGCTAATGAAAGCAAACATGCAGGAAAATCAACATTTCAAGAGCTGCACAAACAATAACTGCAGAATTTGGATGTTTAAGACGACTGAAAAGCTCAAAGTAAAGTTGGTGAAAGTACTATCGATTCAATTTGTTTAAGCAGTTCAAAATAATGAAGTTTTGTCCTGTTCACAAACTAGTGGGAGTAAAACCACGTGTCTGGATTTTGTCTGATCACTTTTTTTTCTTCGTTAGAAGTCATTAAATTCAACTTTTGAGTTTTTTTTAAAGTTTGAGTATAAAGTTTTTTTTCATACCTGAAAATTTAAACGTGAAGAAGCTCCAGTTTGTCTGAGACTCATCAGAGCTGCTGACCAGAAACAGGAAGTGAGGACAGCGCCACCCCCCATCCCCGTCCCCTCCCCCCGCCTCTCCCTCTTTTATCACTTTCCCAGGGCGGTGACCGACCTGCCTCCCCCCCCCCCTCCCCCGTCCGTCCGTTTAATGGGGTCACCGCTTGGTGCTGGATGTGGGGTTTTCTGAGAGGTGGGGGGGGTGGGGGGGAGTCGAGCTGCAGCGTGGCGCTGCGGCCCTGACGGGGGCCTCCAGTGGCTGTCTGTGGTAAATAAGCAGAGGCAGGTGCCAGAGAGTCTAGACGGGGCTGATTTGGGGGTCCGGGGCCCCCGGTATGTGATACCTGACCCGGCCCGGCCCAGCGGCCCGCTGCCTCTCCTCCGAGTCCTGACTCCTCACGGAGGGAAGCAGCCTCCACCTCCACCTCCCGCCTCAAAGCCCTTCCTGTTTAATGTTAAATCAGTGGACAGACAGGAGGAGGAGGAGGAGGAGGACTTTCTTACCTTCTTTTAATTAATTTTCTCTTCACTCTCAAAGCTCGACTCTTTAAAAGTCAGAATCGAGTTTTTAAAGTTCATTTACAGAAGTCTTGAATTTGTTTTCTCGTCTCTATGTAGAAAAATCATCATTAGAACTCTGATGGGTTTCTTCACAGCACCAAAGCTTTGATTTATTATTATTATTAGTTATTGTTTTTGTGGCATTTTTGAATAAACCTTTTAGCCATAAGATAAGACTTAAAACTTACAAATACACATACAATAAAAATAGAATGGAATAAAACATTTTTTTGAAAATGTAAAAATTAAAAATGGTCCAAAGTTGTGAAAATGTAAAGTTTTAGTCAAATAAGATCCCAACAACCTTCTCGGATTCAAAATTATGTACAAAATCCTCTGTGCTCTTTTTTTCAGACTTCTGACCTCAATATAAAAAAATATAAAATTCTATTTTAATTGAGTTGGTATATTTTTAGTTGGTTAATTAATCTATCCAATGACTTATTTCTGCAGCTGATTCATGAACTAAATTATTATTAAATGTTTGGTTTCAGGGTTGAAAATCATTTGTTCTGTGAAATTATAACTTCAAAATCTTGAAATTATTCTATGCGATCAGAAGTCTGAAACACAAAGATGCTCAATTTATTGTGATTTATGACACTGAATGCCATTTCAGAAGCTGTAACCTGCTTTTTAAAATCATTGATCCGCTATTAGAATATTGGCCGGTGAGTTTTTATAATCTGCCCAGTGATTATCGTTTGTTCTCCTTTTGTTTGTCAAACTGTCAAAAAATCTCTGAATATTGAACTTGAGTGACGTGAGACGAGAAAAGGCAACAGATTGTGCTCTGACTTTTGATTGACAGCTAATGAGGATGGTGTTCGCCAGCGGCGAGGAGAAGATGGACGTGGAGCTCATCTCGCTCTGCATCAACCTGGCGGCCAACAGGAGCAACGCCCAGGTGATCTGCGAAGGTACGAGACCACACGCAGAGCCTTCATTAAAACCACCGGTGAGCTCCGCCCCCTTCATCCTCTCTCCCTGTTGCCGTAGGCAACGGTCTGAAGATGCTGATGAAGCGGGCTATGAAGCTGAAGGATGTCCTGGTGATGAAGATGATCCGAAATCTTTCTCAGCACAATGGAGCCAGCAAGAGCCTCTTCCTGGTCAGAACCGAACCTTTCAAAATAAAATAGGCACAGTCTCATATTTTTTAAAGCTGCGGTTTTTATGATTTATTTTTTTTGTAACTGAGCCCCATCGTTTGATAAATAATAATAACAAATATTTTAATAATTTTTTTTTATTATTATCACAGGAAGTGATTACATATTTATTCCTTTATCAGGTAGTGCTTAAAAAAATAGTTTTCGTTGACAATTTTACCGCAAAAAAACTCCACAAACTCTCCAGAGATTATCGATAATCTGGATTCGTGTTCCCGACTGTGTTTGTCTCAGGACCACGTCGGAGACCTGGCGGCTCAGATCGGCGAGGCGAGGCCGAGGAGTTCGCCATCGAGTGTCTGGGAACGCTGGCCAACCTCACCATCCCCGACCTGGACTGGGCGCTGGTGCTGGAAGAGTACAACCTGGTGCCCTACCTGGCGGACTGCCTCAAACCAGGTGTGTGTGGGGGTGGGGGGTCACCCCTCCTGCTCTCTCTCTCCCTCTCTCTGATATCTGTTATATTCCTCACGAGAAGGAAGCCGTCACACAAGAAGATAAACTCGCCACATTCTCCTCATCTGTCTCACAGCGGGCGCCATCTTAACTTCTGACTCCGCCCCTAAATCACAGTATCAGGGAGGTGTCGCCGGACGACGTGAGGACGGAGACGCTGCACGGCTTCTATTCTTATCTTTACCCGTCATGACCTCTGACCTCTTTTTAATCGGCGTCTTTAAACACTTCTCAGAGTCTTTCTAGTCTGGAACCAGCTGATTTTAAAAAGAGGTTGTTTTTTTTGTTGCAGTGTGCCGAGTCTTTGAAAAACTATTAATTGCTGAGTCGTTTGTTGATTTTAAAACGAGCCACATGGGGGCGCCTTTAAAACAAAACACATGTATTCAGATGAAGCTGTATTTTCCTCCAAGAACAGCTTGTATTAAAACGCATTCACAAAATGAAAAAAGGCAGAAAAACGACTCTCGCAGAACAATATGCAATATTTGTATATTGTTTTATTGTGTATTTCTTTTTTACCTGCCGACAGGTGCGTCCGAGGACGACCTCATCCTGGAGGTGGTGATCATGATCGGCACCGTGTCCACGGATGACTCGTGCGCCGCCCTGCTGGCCAAATCTGGAATCATCCCGGCTCTCATCGAGCTGCTCAACGGTAAGAAGTTTCCATCCACGGTGTGGGTTCATTTCTACCTTTGTTGTCATGACGACACAAGCGTTGTGGCTTTTTAATGTTAATATGCAATCAGTATTTGGAGTTTGAACTGAAATATATTTTTTTGTTTGTTTGTTGTTGACGTCTCAGCCCGGCAGGAGGACGACGAGTTCGTGTGTCAGATCGTCTACGTCTTCTACCAGATGGTTTTCCACAAGGCGACGAGAGACGTCATCGTCAAACACACTCGTATCCTTTAACTGCAGTCAGAAAGCACAGACGGATGATTGACGTACAGACGGATGATTGACGTACAGACGGATGATTGACAGTAAACTTTTCCTTGAGTCCCGACCGCAGAGGCCCCGGCGTACCTCATTGACCTGATGCACGACAACAACGCAGAGATCCGCAAAGTCTGCGACAACACACTGGACATCATCGCTGTGAGTAACTCCATCAATCCGTCCGTCCATCCGTCAATTCATCAATCCATCAAACAATAAATCCATTAAGTCAATCTTTTATTCATTTAATGGAAGTTCAAAGTTCTCTGACAAGCTGATAATAGTAGTATATAGGTGGGCGGGGCTTAGTGCTTCGTGGTTCTCTAAGCCTCCCCAGCTCGTCCAAATATGGTCACTTCCTCGATGGCTTCAAAACGTCAGTTCACAAACCGACTGGTTGCTGCTCGGTTATGAGGAAATAGTCCGAAAGAAAAAAAACACAAGTTCTACCTGATAATGTTTTTAATAGGATTAGTTTTCATGTTTATTTTCTGTGCTGTTTGTGTGAAATCATCCTTTAAATTGATCCTCATCTTAAATGTAAGACTAATGATAATAAAAAACGACCTCCTCCTGATGTCACAGCGATTAACTAACCGGTCGGCCGTTGATTGACAGCTGTGGTCAGCTCCCCCGTCAGCCCGTGATCGCTGCCAGACCTCAGATCAGCGTAATTAGCTGCAGATTACAGCCGGGCACTGTGGCGGCGGCGGGGGCTGGTGTGGGGGTGGGGTGGGGGAGGGCAGAGGAAGTGTTTCATTGAAAATTATCAGTGAGACCTATTAAAGCTGCGAGCCACATGAAAGGCGGCCGGCGGGCTCTGGAGTGTGTCAGCTGGCCGGACAGAAAGCAGAGCTGTGGACACAAACACACACTCACCATCATTACTGCTGTCCCCATGCGGCCCTGAACCGTAGCTTTGATCACGGAGGCCCACACACACACACGAGAGACGAGTGGGACAGACGAGGTCAGCTGTTTAAAACTGATGAGTCATGTTATAAACTCAGCCTGAGTGGTGATGCCGGTATCACGGGATAAAACGTGACATAGTCACGCTTTGGGCTGTCGAGGTGTGAAAGTTACACGTTTTACTGGAGTGGATGAAAAAATAAAACCTTCTTTAAACTATGTGATTTACAGGAAAACTGAAGTATGAGAAAAACATGGTTAATTTCCTGTCTTCCTCCTCTTCATCTTCCTCCTCCTCCCCAGGAGTATGATGATGAGTGGGGGAAGAAGATCCAGAGGGAGAAGTTCCGCTGGTACAACAGTCAGTGGTTGGAGATGGTGGAGAACCGTCAGGTGGACGAGTCCGGAGAACACTTCCTGTACGGGGAGGACGGAGAGCCCTTCATCGGTACCGGACCCGACCTGTTCTACACCGCAGGTACCGAAGGTACCGGAGGTTCTGGATGTTCCGGTTCTGTTTGATCGCTGCTCTGTTATAAAACAGAACCAGCTGATTCCCCCCTCTGTGTGTGTTTGTCGGGTCCAGATGGGATCATCTCATCCGACGGCGCCATCAGTCTGGACTTCTTCTCCCACTTCCAGAACGGACAGCTGGGACCAACCGGATACCTGAGCAGGTAGGGAGCCCCGCCCCCTTTCATTAATAACCAATCAGTTCTCACGTCTGGAGGTTTCTCCAGACAGAACACCGATGAAGTCAAAGATCAGCTCTGATTGGCTGACGACAAAAACATGTTGACAACCTGCAGAAGACGTGTGTGTGTGTGTGTGTGTGTGTGTGTGTGTGTGTGTGTGTGTGTGTGTGTGTGTGTGCGTGTGTGTGTGTGCTCTCTGTGTGCGTGCGTGTGTCTCTCTCTCTGTGTGTGTGTGTGTGTCTCTCGTGTGTGTGTCTCTCTCTCTCTCTCTGTGTGTGTGTGTGTGTGTGTGTGTGTGTGTGTGTGTGTGTGTGTGTGTGTGTGTGTGTGTGTGTGTGTGTGTGTGTGTGTGTGTGTGTGTGTGTGTGTGTGTGTGTGTGTGTGTGTGTGTGTGTGTGTGTGTGTGTGTGTGTGTCTCTCTCTCTGTGTGTGTGTGTGTGTCTCTGTGTGTGTGTGTGTGCAGGTTGTCCTCGTCTCCTCCAGACAGGATGTGTGTTTGTGTTCAGCTGTTCTCTCTCCTTGTTATTGTGGATCAGTATTCGCTGATGTGTTGTTATTGAACCGGGTCGGGTCCGAGGCCGCCGCCCTCTCGTATCCCAGAAGGCATCACTCCACTGCCGAGCAGCAGCTTTGAGAACAAACACTCTCGTCGTACGTCTGTCCGGCGCGGAAACCTGAAACCGGAGTCCAGAACCAGCGCCGTTATCATCTTCGGGTTTCCTCCGCGTCCGTCTGTCGTCGTGGTGATGAATCGTCGGGGAAACGGAGACTTCACTCGCTGTAATCTGTCTTATTTATTATCAAACCGCTGCTTGCGTGCGACGAAGCTCTCGGCGGAGGAATGTTTGCGTTGGCTGAGCGCGAGCGGCCGAATCCAGTCGGAGGACAGCAACTTGGACGGAGAGACGTCCCGCTCACGTGTCCGTCTGCGTGTTTCCACTCCGTCCTCCTCCGACAGCTTTGGTTACCGATACCCTTCAAACACGCTGCGAGCGCCGCGGGGACTCGGCGGGTTTAATTTGGCCGCCGGACTCCGGAGTGATCCAGGTTAACAAAACAATCAGAGCCAGCTTGTTTTAAACGGCGTGTGAAACATGGTGGTGAATGAGGCCTTTTTCAAAATGGACCGACACGGACGTCCTGCTCACTCGTGTCCTCCGACGTTCACGTGACTTAAAATTACGGTATGTTAGTTTAATATTCAACGACAAATGTAACTTCCACCGATTCCGTCAGCAAACGACGTCACGAACTCGTCCCGCCCACCGATAGCTGTAACCTGACTGCACCACAGGCCTGTCAATCAAACAGACACGCCCCCAAAAACAGGTCTTCTTGAGGCTTATTTTCTAATTAATGCCGATTGATTAGATGTGAGGTTTCCGGTATGGGTGGGCGGGGCATCTTGGGCTTCAGTTTACACTTGATAACCAAAGTATTGAACAAATTTAAATGTTGGCCTGATGGTGGCGCTAGGTTGAAAGTCAGGGGATAAAACTTATATCAATATTTATAATAATATCAAAATATTTTATTTACCAATTCTTAAATGTCAAGTCTGTAGTGGATCTTATTGGTTGAGGATGGAGGGAGGCAGATTTCCCAGAAGTCTTCATGGTGCTCCAGAACAGAGAGGCGTCCAATAGGAAACGGGCGTGACGCAAAACGGCGTGCGAGTGTGAACGCGGAGAATCAATGAGCGCTTTGAGAGGCTGTCAGGATGTGACGAGGCAGAAATGAAAAGGAGGAGAAGAAGCAGAGCTGCAATCAGGTGGAGGTACGCAGGGAGGCGGGGCGAGACCTGGTTCTGTAACCTGAGCAGTGACAGCGGGCCCGGATCAAAGCGGGGCCCCTGGAGGAGACAGAAGTGAGGGGGGGCAAAGGTGGTCACGCCAAAGGAGGAAGAGGGCCCTGATTCCACTTCCTGTTCAACACCGAGGAATGTTCTCGGCGGGACGGGACCCGGACTCGCCGCCCGGCCCGGCGCTCCTCAGGGGACCGAGCTGGCATCTGTGGGAACACTGGGCCCCTTTGTCCCGTCACAACACACATGAAGCGAATCAGGTGGCAGACAGGTACATTTGCATGTTTCATGATGAGGAGGATCAGAGCCGACAGCAGCCGGCGTCGGTTCTGAGTCCAGACGGGTTCCAAAAGAACACGCAGCCGACAAATAATGATAAACAATCACTTTAAAGTCAGACTTTAACAGTCGGAGCGGTTTGGAGCAGGAAGTGACCATATTTGGACGAGCTGGGGGAGGAGCCAGCGGTGGATCTGACCGATCTGATCGGAAACCTGACGATACTACGTCCCGCCCACCGATAGCTGTAACCTGACTGCACCACAGGCCTGTCAATCAAACAGACACGCCCCCAAAACCAGGTCTTCTTGAATCTTCTTTTCTAATGAATGAGGGATTATTTTCAGATGGACCTCCAGAAAACTAATAAGAAGGAGTGACTTTAGCTAACAACACCGAGATAACTGATGGACACATTTTATTCACTTTGGATTTGATGAGAGAAGTTGAATGGGAGTCTATGGAGCCGGAGGCTTTTTGGAGCCGACCTCTAGTGGCACTCGCTGGTATTGCAGCTGAAGACACTTCATTTTTTTCCACTTTTATATACAGTTTATGGTCCGGTCCGGGTCAGAGCCCTGGAGATCTGGTCTGGAGAGGAACCAGCGAGTCGGCCTCAGATGGATGGAGTGACTCAGAGCTCCAGTGTTCCTCATTTAGCTCGACTCTCAAATCTGTCCTGACAGCCGTGGCGTGCGGAGAGGAAAAAGACATATTTCTGCCCGGGGAGGGGTGGATGGGGGGTTGGTGGGGTGGAGGGGGGACAAGCGGCAGGGGGCAAAAGCAAAACGGAGAGGTGGGGGTGGGGGGGTGCTGCACGCTGTGTAACTGATCGCTGGAAGTGATTTGGCTAAAAACAACACGTCATTATAGGCGCTTGCAGGGGCAAAGCAAACAGCTCGTATTTTAGAGGGGCGGACGGTGGCTCGACACCCCCCACCCCCTCCCACACACCACCCCCCCCCACACACACACACACACACACACACACACACCCACCATCACCTGCCCCCCCAACACCACGGCAGAGCCACTCGTGTGAGATGCGGCGTCATCCATCACGGCCCGGTTTATCCATCACTCACTTCGTCCTGCTGAGCCCGTCGCAGTGACCCTATCAGCGGGCTCGGACTCCCAGCAGCTGGTCCGAAGATGGAGCGTGACCCCCCCCCCCCCCAGTCCCCTCAAATCCACACCCCCGATGGCAGGCTGAGGGCCACCAGGTGCTGCAGGTCTGGCCCTCGGCCTTCGTCACGCCGCCGTGTTTTGACATCTCTCCGGTTTTTAGTGTTTTCGCCCGCAGCCGTCAGTCTGTAACTCAAACACTCACCGAGGACGTCCAACACCTGCATCACTGCACATGAATATTACATGAACTTGTTATGGGGCTTTTTTTTTCTTCTCTGTCCTGACTGAGGGGTGGAGGAGGAGGAGGGGTTACCGAGAGATGTCTGGAGTCAGAGCTCCACCTGGTGGTGGGATGGTAGAACGCTCCTTCCTGTCTCATGATGAAGTTGAAGCGTTATTTGTTTCATTATCTGCTCTACATTTTTTACATTTTGGGAAATCTTTACAGATATGGTAAAAATAACATTCAAACACGATGTGAATAAGCACTTCTTCCTGTTGAAAAATTTAAAACCTGCAAACCCTGCATCCAAATGCATGCAACTACGTCTTCCACAAATTTCGTCCTTTTCGTAAAAGTGTTCCACAGATATGTTGGTAAAAAAAAAGAAAGACATGAAATTGCATATTTTTAATTTTAAAACTCGACTCGCACGAACTGAGTGAAAACACTGAGATTGTCTGAAGCGTGTCTCCATCTCCGTCTTCTGTCCCTCAGCGTCTCAGACCAGTTCGTCCCGTCGGCGGATCGTCCCGTCAGCGCTTACGGCTTCCGGCCCGACGAACACTTCTTCTTGAGCACGGCGTCGCGGTAAAACCTGGAAACACCGATGACGTTCAGATCATCGCCGCTGCAGAGACTTCATCAGCTTCTTCAGCTGGAAATGTTGGAACTGACTGACAGGAGGAGGAACTGACTGACAGGAGGAGGAACTGACTGACAGGAGGAGGAACTCCTCATTTAAAGCACCAAAATGAAACCGGGTCATTCAGGGAAACAAACCGGGAATATCTTTACTTTTTCTTCTTTCAAACATCAAAAACCTTTGACTTATTATTAATCATATTATTGTTATTAATATTATTCCAAGACAGATGCCGTGTTAACAAAAATTATTATTGATCTGTTTTTTGACAAATTAAACAGCAGTTTTCTGCTCTTAAGTTTTAAACAGTCAAACATTTTTTTGGTATTTTTTCCAATACCAGTCGATCTGATGATTCATAAACAAACAAAAGGAAAATATTAAAGAAAAATAAAGATATTCTGTGTTAAAAGATTATCTTTTAAAAATAAGTTTCATGTTTTTAAAAAGAAACTAGCTGTTGTTACTCAAACAGGAAAAAAGATTTGTTGACTAAAATATACAGAAGATTCATCCTCCAACGTAGAAAATATTTTAGAGTTTGAAGACTTTCTTTCTCTCTGATTGATTTGAAGGAATTATAAAGGCCTGAACAATATTTAGTAAAACATACTCTCTGTCCCTTTAATATTCTGCTGAAGTCTGATCGCAGGCTGAGAACTGCTGAGTCATGTAAATAACATTGTGTTATTTAATCTAAAGTTTGTATTTTATTTATTTATTTACTGGTTGATGACTAAAAATAACCGTCGAGTTTGAGACTAATTACAGTTAAATCTCAGTTTTATCTAACTGGACTTCTTTCACAAGAAAATAAAGTTGAATTTAGACAAAAGATAAAATTACAAACTGAAAACTGAACTCTTAATAACTGTAATTGGTGCCAAACTACACGTTTCCTTTAAAATAATCATATTTATTCTCTTTTCGTGCCTCTGCTCTCGCTGCATTAAGATGTCTTTATTTCTATGAATGTAATTTAAGACTTCACTGCCTTTATTGTCTTGTTTTTTTAAATTATTTATCTTGTCCTTGATGTGCCTGCAGCGCTGCTGAAATATCAAACTATTTGTCAAACGACTGTATTTAATCTGTGACCGGCAGCTTTTTTTTCTCAGAGCAGTGAATCATAAATAAATAATCATCTAATTCACCTGCAGATGAACTCGTTTCCTCTTTGTGTCGTTTTACAAACACTGACAGCAGACCGGACGGTTTATTTACACATTTTATTATCAATATTTCATCATTCAGCTGCTGACCATGTCTCAGAGATGCTCTGCACAGGTTCAAACAGGCACTTGGCTGAGCTGATGCGAAGACCCGTCGCTATGGCAACCGCATCCACACGACGGAGGCGTGGCTCCGAGGCAACATGGAGGTACTGTAAAAGGCACTTTGAGATGCTTCTTCAAATGTTTTCAACTAAAAAAAAAAAAAAAATCCTTTAACCGGGAAAAATAAACTCCCATCAAGAAGAAGTAATGAGCGTCAAGGTTTCAGCGGCACTGATCCAGCTCAGGAGGTCCAATATATTAAAACATCCGTTTAAAACTCACTGATTTTCAAATCAAATAAAAGTTTTTTTTTTCCATTTTAAAGATTAGTTTTAGTGTCCGAGATGTTCAGATGAGATGTTCAGATGTACAGGGTTAGCCTAGCTTAGCATAAACACTGGGAGCGGAGGGAAACGGCTAGCCTGTTTCTTTCTTGCTTCTGAACACAGATTAGAGATTTAAAAACGCTTTGCGGTTTCAGGAGGAGCTGAGACGACTTCCAACAATCAAAGACCGCCAATTCTAATCTGCTGATTGGGCCTGACTCACTCTGAGATGGGGTTAAAGGTCATGTAAGGACACCCCGACCTCATGAACTGGCTGTCCAAAATGGTTCATTATTGACATTTGTTCAAGGACTCTTTAATCGTCGTTATCTGGAAGAATGAAGTCCTACATGAGTGAAACTGAGTTCAGGCGGAGATGTTTTAGCATTCGTCACACAGACACCAAATAACAGCCATCATTAATACGCCAGTGTTTCAATAATTAAAAGATGTGACGAGAAAAATGCGTCCTGATATTCATCTGAACATCTCAATTAGAAAAGAAATCAGCGTTTCAACACTTCCTCCGTTAAACTATGCAGCATCATTCGGTTTCCAGAAGCTTCTTCAGAAATAAAATAGTTCTTTCTAAAACTATTTGGTGCAAAAATAAGAGTTTAAACCCGGTGGTGAGAGTCTGAGCGGAGCAGAGAGCTGGTAATATATAAATAATTTATCATCACTTCATGCATATTAGTGTAAAAAGGTTCCTCTACTCCTCCGTGGGGACTCCGTCAGGGTAATGCTGCACCAGCTCCTCCACCTCGAACACCTCCACCACCAGGTCCCGGATCTCCTTGATGCAGTCCAGGGGCGGGGCTTCTTCTGGACCGGGGGGCGTGTCCTCTTCAGTAGGCGGCGACGTTGTAGCGGCTGCCGCGGAGGGCTCCGCCTCCACGCTGGCTCCAGCTTCGATGACGCCTCCGTCGTCGGCACTCGCTGCCTCCGTCCGGGTCGGAGGTGTCGGCTCGGCGCTCCCGGTTTTGTCCTCGGCGCCGTCGTCAGAGCTCAGCGGGGATTTACGGACCTGAGCTGCGTCCTCCAAGACGTCAGAGGTCATCGAGCCTTCATCGGTGGACTCCAGATCTAGGGGAGCCGACCCGCTGCCACCCGACACATTCAGGGAGTTCGGGTCAGAGACGGGAACTGGTTCTGAGACAGAGACTAGTTCAGGGACGGGAACTGGTTCCAGGACAGGAGCTGGTTCTGAGACTAGAACTGGTTCAGGGACAGGAACTGATTCCAGGACAGGAACTGGGTCTGAGACTGGTTCTGAGACAGGAGGTGGTTCTGAGACTGGTTCTGAGACAGGAGGTGGGTCTGAGACTGGTTCTGAGACAGGAGGTGGTTCTGGGAGGCTGACGGTTTCAGGCGCTCCACCAGCAGAGGGCGCCTCTGACCCGAGCTCATGAGGCGTCTCTTCTTCGGTGGTGTCTGCAGGCTGGGATCCGGTTTCAGGTCCACTTGGAGGATCCGGACCGCCTGTCTGTTTTGGGTCTGACGAAGCAGTTTCTGCTGCAGCCTCAGGTCCCTCCGTCGGGACCGACATCACGTCCTGCTGGACCACAGTCTCACTGGGGGGCGTGGCCTCTGCCTTCACAGTTTGGACGTCCTCTTCTTTGCGTGGCTCCGCCTCCTGACCAGCAGCCGCCTCCTTCAGTTGGACCGTCCCCAGAGGCGTCTCCCCCAGCGGGACGGAGGACAGGCCGTTCAGCACCAGAGGAGACGGAGGCTGGGGCTCGGCGGAGGTCTTGGTGGGGGAGGCGAGCGTCATGGAGGGGCTGCCGGGGGTGGAGGGGGAGGGGGAGGAGAGGCTGGAGCGGCTCGACTGGCTGAGGAGGTCCCTGCTGTCGGTGAACAGGTTGTTCTTCTTCTGACTCGCCGCCTCCTTCACCACTGCAGGACGAAGAGAGGACAGGATGAGAGGAGGTCAGAGGTCAGAGGAGGTCAGAGGTCAGAGGAGGTCAGGGGAGGTCAGGGGAGGTCAGGGGAGAGTTAGAAGAGGGTCAGAAGAGGTCAGAGGTCAGAGGAGGTCAGGGGAGATCAGGGGAGAGTTAGAAGAGGGTCAGAGGTCAGAGGAGGTCAGAGGAGGTCAGAGTTGTTCAACCGTTATCCTTCGCCGGTCTCCTCGTACCTTTGGTGACCTCCTTGTCCAGCGTTTGCAGCAGAACGCTCTCGTAGACGTTCTCCACGTGGATGAAGTCGGAGTGATCGGAGTCGACGGACGGTTGAAGAACCTGAAGAACCTGAACACAACAAACATCATCACTTCTGTTTTCACTGCAGACACGGGGTGTGTGTGTGTGTGTGTGTGTGTGTGTGTGTGTGTGTGTGTGTGTGTGTGTGTGTGTGTGTGTGTGTGTGTGTGTGTGTGTGTGTGTGTGTGTGTGTGTCTCACAGCTTTGCAGGAAGGAACCAGGTTCTTCTTGATGAAGGGCAGTGTGATGGAGACGAGGGCGTCCTGGAAGATCCTCTTCCTCACCGTGCTGCTGTCGTAGTCGTATTGCTGCGGGAGGACGAGGAGGTCAAAGGTCAGCGCCCGTGGGACCTGAATTCATGCTTCCTGTCGGTTTTGAACACTTAAATGACGCTTTAGTTTAAATTCTTGGTTTAAACGGACGACACGACTAAATAACACTTCTGATCTGATCTTCTGTGATCCTACAAAATAAAAGTGAAGCGTCACAAAATTCTGTCAAAATAAAAGTCATTATCAATTAATTTTAATCTCTGAAAGTTTCTTTTAACTCAGATAGCAGCATTATTTAAATATAAAGTATTAGTTCAGAGTTCTGGTCACAGAGGAAAAAGATGTTTGTCTTTAACATTCACAAAATGATGAAGTACAAAGATTCTTTTCTTCTTTCCTTTTTCTTCCCGATCACTAAATCAGACTTGGTGATCCGACCTTGAGCACGCGGTGTTTGACCTTCTCCACGGCCGAGCCGGAGCTGTCCGGGTTGTCCGTGACGGCTTTGAAGAGCAGCTGCTGGAAGGTACAGGAGGCGTTCTCGATCAGCTGAGAGGAAGAACGGAGGAGGAGGAGGAGGAGGAGGAGGAGATCAGATCAGAGATGAAGGTACAAACAAAAGTCAAACATTCAATCCATCTGATTTTACTGGATCCAAATATAAAAGAAAAGTCCTGATTCACGACTGGCAGCATTCAGTCCTCTGCTGCGTTTAAAGGATCAGTTCACATTTTTACTGAAGTCTTAAAGCAGCTGGAAA
Source organism: Brachyistius frenatus (assembly GCF_029030835.1). Taxonomy (NCBI): domain Eukaryota; kingdom Metazoa; phylum Chordata; class Actinopteri; family Embiotocidae; genus Brachyistius; species Brachyistius frenatus. Next base: position 292,947 of record NW_027210872.1, read on the forward strand.
CTGTTTTTGAGATCCTCCGGCTCAGATATCAAATATCGGCACAATTTATCAGATTCATTTCAGAGTCTGGAAATGAAAATACACGGATCGATCAGATCTGATTTGTGTGATCAGGAAGTTCCCGACGTCTTCGTGTCCGAGTTTAAAACATCGATACGAGTGTTTTGTTTTTTTTAAACGGTAAAAGTCTTGTGCATTAAAACAGGAAGTTGAATGTCACCATGGAGACGGGGAGATGCACGGTAGGTCGCTCATCACTACAAACTGCTGATTCAGAGAGAATGTGTGTGTGTGTGTGTGTGTGTGTGTGTGTGTGTGTGTGTGTGTGTGTGTGTGTGTGTGTGTGTGTGGTGTGTGTGTGTGTGTGTGTGTGTGTGTGTGTGTGTGTGTGTGTGTGTGTGTGTGTGTGTGTGTGTGTGTGTGTGTGTGTGTGTGTGTGTGTGTGTGTGTGTGTGTGTGTGTGTGTGTGTGTGTGTGTGTGTGTGTGTGTGTGTGTGTGTGTGTGTGTGTGTGTGTGTGTGTGTGTGTGTGTGTGTGTGTGTGTGTGTGTGTGTGTGTGTGTGTGTGTGTGTGTGTGTGTGTGTGTGTGTGTGTGTGTGTGTGTGTGTGTGTGTGTGTGTGTGTGTGTGTGTGTGTGTGTGTGTGTGTGTGTGTGTGTGTGTGTGTGTGTGTGTGTGTGTGTGTGTGTGTGTGTGTGTGTGTGTGTGTGTGTGTGTGTGTGTGTGTGTGTGTGTGTGTGTGTGTGTGTGTGTGTGTGTGTGTGTGTGTGTGTGTGTGTGTGTGTGTGTGTGTGTGTGTGTGTGTGTGTGTGTGTGTGTGTGTGTGTGTGTGTGTGTGTGTGTGTGTGTGTGTGTGTGTGTGTGTGTGTGTGTGTGTGTGTGTGTGTGTGTGTGTGTGTGTGTGTGTGTGTGTGTGTGTGTGTGTGTGTGTGTGTGTGTGTGTGTGTGTGTGTGTGTGTGTGTGTGTGTGTGTGTGTGTGTGTGTGTGTGTGTGTGTGTGTGTGTGTGTGTGTGTGTGTGTGTGTGTGTGTGTGTGTGTGTGTGTGTGTGTGTGTGTGTGTGTGTGTGTGTGTGTGTGTGTGTGTGTGTGTGTGTGTGTGTGTGTGTGTGTGTGTGTGTGTGTGTGTGTGTGTGTGTGTACCTGCTGCAGGTCAATCTGAGCGCTGTGTATCAAACCGCTGATGTTGCAGAATCCAAATCTGTCCTGCAGGTGCTGCAGTTTGTCGTTCAGCGAGTCGATCTGCTCGTAGCAGCTCTGCAGGTTCAGCTGGGACATGTTGGCCAGAGCCTGAGACACCGAGAGACAGAGAGACAGACAGAGAGACAAACAGAGAGACAGAGAGACAGACAGACAGACAGAGAGACAGACAGACAGACAGACAGACAGACAGACAGACAGACAGACAGACAGACAGACAGAGACAAACAGAGAGACAAACAGAGAGACAGAAAGAGAGACAGACAGAGAGAGAGACAGAGACACAGACAGAGAGACAGAGACAGACAGAGACAGACAGAGAGACAGAGAGACAGACAGAGACAGACAGAGAGACAAACAGAGAGACAGAAAGAGAGACAGAGAGACAGACAGAGACAGACAGAGAGACAGACAGAGAGACAGCTGTGTTTATCAGCAGAGAGGAACAGAAACCGACGCTCCCTCTCCAGGTGCAGGAAACAAACGCACCTTCTTCAGCGGCTCGTTGTTTGCTCCCTGCAGGACGTCCTGACACACCTGGTCCATCATGCTCTCACTCAGCTGTCGTCCCTCCAGGAAGCCCGAGGTGACGGGCTCCATCAGCTCCTCCAGGATGGAGCCGAGGTACGGATGGACCGACTCCGAGCACAGCTTCTCCGCCGGCTCCGACACTTTGGCTGCAGAGGAAGAACACGAACACCGTCAACCTCCTGCTGCCTCCACACAGGCCTGTCACTGATGTCAGCGTCAAAGACACGCCCCCAAAAACAGGTGTTCTTGAATCTTCTTTTCTAATGAATGAGGGATTATTTTCAGATGGACCTCCAGAAAACTAAGAAGAAGGAGTGACTTTAGCTAACAACACCGAGATAACTGATGGACACATTTTATTCACTTTGGATTTGATGAGAGAAGTTGAATGGGAGTCTATGGAGCCGGAGGCTTTTTGGAGCCGACCTCTAGTGGCACTCGCTGGTATTGCAGCTGAAGACACTTCTGGATCAGAACCATTTTACAGACCTGAAGCTACGAACTCTTTTAGAAACAGTCTGTGGTTTCTGCCTCTAAATGTGCCGAGTCAGCAGCAGGGGGATGAAAGCTTGTACCTCTGATTTTCTCCTCCAGCTGCCGCCTGGTCTGGAGGATCTGGTCCATGTCGGAGTGGATCAGCACCTCCTGCTGCCGCCCCGACGCCCGGCACTCATCCTTCAACGCCGACAGACCCTCCAGCAGATGCTCCTGGACCAGGACGTAGGCCGCCTCCACCGTCTGAGCAATTCATCAAACGCTAAATCATTTCAATTTATTAACCACAAAACTCGAAACTCGTCGGCTACAAAGACGAAGCGACTCACAGCGAACCAAACTCTCTTCCTCTCCGTCCTCTTGGCTTTGAGGTGAGGCAGCATGTCTCTCTCCAGAGACGGCAGCAGCTGCTCCATCACCACGTTGGCCATCACCTGAACACACAAGCAGCGCTGCAACTTTTAATTTGATTCATTTAAACACTCGAAAATCTCCCAAAATGTTACTTCTTAATCAGATTAACCTCCTGTTTAATCAGATTAACCTCCTGTTTAATCAGATTTAATGCAAATTTATGCAAGACCTGATTTTTCACTCTTACACCTTTTTATTTTAGAACAACACATTTAAATGTTTATTAATCAGGTAAATGTTCACCATAAAGAGTCACACACACACACACACACACACTCTCTCACACACACACACACTCTCACATACACACACACACACACACACACACACACACACACACACACTCTCACACACACACACACACTCACACACACACACACACACACACACACACACACACACACACACACACACACACACACTCACACACACACACACACACACACACACACACACACACACACACACACACACACACACACACACACACACACACACACACACACACACACACACACACACACACACACACATGTCTTTTTCTCTGAGTAATTGTGTGAAGTGTGACGCCTCGACTGATTCAGGATTTCACAGCTGTGTGCTCGTAAAACTGAGTGAAACCGTTTCTGCTGCCGACATTTCAGTCATTCCTTTCATTTCTCAGCTCTGACGTGTGTGTGTGTGTGTGTGTGTGTGTGTGTGTGTGTGTGTGTGTGTGTGTGTGTGTGTGTGTGTGTGTGTGTGTGTGTGTGTGTGTGTGTGTGTGTGTGTGTGTGTGTGTGTGTTAGAGAAAAAAAAAGAAGCCCCGTTTTATATTTTTTGCTGCACTTGTTTGAGCAGCAGGAACAACAGGAAACGTCTGACTTACTGTTCAAACAATTTGACTTTAAACTCTGTGTGTGTGTGTGTGTGTGTGTGTGTGTGTGTGTGTGTGTGTGTGTGTGTGTGTGTGTGTGTGTGTGTGTGTGTGTGTGTGTGTGTGTGTGTGTGTGTGTGTGTGTGTGTGTGTGTGTGTGTGTGTGTGTGTGTGTGTGTGTGTGTGTGTGTGTGTGTGTGTGTGTGTGTGTGTGTGTGTGTGTGTGTGTGTGTGTGTGTGTGTGTGTGTGTGTGTGTGTGTGTGTGTGTGTGTGTGTGTGTGTGTGTGTGTGTGTGTGTGTGTGTGTGTGTGTGTGTGTGTGTGTGTGTGTGTGTGTGTGTGTGTGTGTGTGTGTGTGTGTGTGTGTGTGTGTGTGTGTGTGTGTGTGTGTGTGCATTGATGAGGGGTGACCTCAGCGAAGGTTTCCTGCAGCAGGTCGAGCTTCCTTTCACCTCCAGCTACTTGTGAACAAACAATGGAGCATTGATTGCCGGCTGCGTGGGACGATTCCTGCTCTGATTTAAAGGGACGGGAAGGAGACACGGTGAGCAAATACAGGCTCCGCCCACGTTGTGAGACGCTGTGAGTCTTACTCGAACACGCCCGTCGACCATGCAAATTCCCTGCGGTATGTAAATTTTCAGGGGGGGGGGGGACGACACACACACACACACACACACACACACACACACACACACACACACACACACACACACACACACACACACACACACACACACACACACACACACACACACACACACACACACACACACACACACACACACACACACACACACACACACACACACACACACACACACACACACACACACACACACACACACACACACACACACACACACACACACACACACACACACACACAATGTTCCCATATCGTAAACAGTTTTATCCACGATATTAAACTTGAACTCGTATCATCATATTTAAACACTCACAACGTTCTTAAACTGCATTCGATGAAATAAATCAGATTTCTGTGTTTGTCCAAAACCTCGAGTTCACAAGTTTAGTTTAGAAATTTAAATTTTAGTCACGTAGAGTTTATCTTCGTAACTTAGATGATCGCCTACTTACTAATACTGACTATTCATTACTTTTAGCTGTGTTTAAACTTGTATCTGTCACTTTGACCAAGCTGGCCAGCTATCTAAACTGGTTAACAGTTACTAGGTCTAAATATTATTACTAGGTCTAAATATTAATTACTTTTAATGTTTAAACCCTTTATGTAACTAATTGTTTAAAACGAACTAGCTTTATTAAATAAACCATTTATTATTTTTTGTTTATTTATTTAAATCAGTATGTTTAAAGTTGAGTGAAGCTATCATCTTTGTGTTGACGTCTCGTGAACCGGGCCTCGGCTAACAGCTGGTTGGATATTCGGTATATTTTGGTTGCAGGACGTACGCGGACGTCGCTTCCTATCAGCATGTCCCAGGCTTCGTATCGGCCGTTGTCCTGTCGGTAGAGCTGGACGGCTTTCAGGAAGGCCTGAACTTCACACGTCTTCTTCTTCAGGAAGTCTGTCACAGAGAGAAGACCAGAAACCAGTCAGTGTGTGTGTGTGTGTGTGTGTGTGTGTGTGTGTGTGTGTGTGTGTGTGTGTGTGTGTGTGTGTGTGTGTGTGTGTGTGTGTGTGTGAGAGAGTGTGTGTGTGTGTGTGTGTGTGTGTGTGTGTGTGTGTGTGTGTGTGTGTGTGTGTGTGAGTGTGAGTGTGTGTGTGTTTGATCGCCGCACCACGACAGTTCATCATCTGAATGTAAATGTGAAGAAGCTGCAGAGATTCCTCGTTCATCCCGAGGCTGATTAAAGGTTTCTGCTCTGCTCCTCTGAAGCTGGAGGGGGGGGGGGGTGAATCTGTTGCCACGGCAACTGCCGAAAGTAGTTCAACTGATGCCGTACGGGCAGATTTAGTTTTTTTAAACACCAGCGCTGGATGTATGTTTTACTCAAGTTCCTCTAGTTTAAACTCTTCATTCATTTTATTTCTAGATGTTTTTGTCACGTCTGCCGGTCCCACCGTGGTTCTGGTGTCGGATGCAGTCCGACAGGATGGACAGGAAGGCGGTCTGCTTGGCCTGCAGTCTGAAGCAGAAGTACGAGTCCCTCCTGTAGGGCAGACGCAGGTAAACCGGAAACTGACCCGGCATCCCCGACGGGGGCGGAGCAAAGTCCTCCTTCACACCTGGAAACACAGAACAAAGGTCCAAGTGTGCAGGTAACGATGGAACACCTGACACCTGCTGCACGGCGGCTGCTCTTACTAACAGCAGTCACATAAACCCTGAAGTGAACCGCAGAGAATCTGAAAAACATCTCTGAATGCTGCAGAAAACGTTTGACGTTCGGCTGAAGTGGAAAAACGTACGTGAAGACTTTAACGTCATAAAACTGCATAAACATGAAAATAACAAGGTCCCATCCTTCCATCACATTTCCTACTTTCCTTTCCACCATTTGAGTTTCAACTCGAGCTTTTTTTCAAAACTCGTTACATTCTCTTCTTTTGATTTAACGAGGTCCAACTGGAAACGGGAACATTTTGAGCAGAAGTACTTTTCAGTATTTGCAGGGAAATAAGTTGATTATCATCCGACCACAACACTTGACGTGAAGCACATCTGAGGGTCGTTCAACATCCAACTTACTTCACTTGCTGACATAACTGGTCCTCAGTGATCAGCAGTTCCCTCTGATGGTTGTGTGCAGCTGTGGTAGACTGATGATCTGCTGAGTTTTACTGCTCCTTTCTTTGTTGAAACTCGGTCAAAATTTCTGAACCAAATCTGAGTCATTAAAAATGAAGCCCAACAATCTCCACTTCAGTTGTCGGAGGAGGCTGCTTCTCCAGTTTGGCCTTTTAGGAGCTCTGAAAGCTCAGAAATCTTCTCAGGATGGTGAGTCACGTTTAATAAACCAATCCAGCCCGGTACCGGCTAATATGATAAGTTTAATATCTGTGGTACAACGGTCTCTTTGTCTGGTTTACAGCATGTTTACAGTATAATAAACTCCTGTTTTTACTCATCTGTCCTGAAAAGTTCTCCGTATATAACGACCCTCCAGCTCTCAGGGTCGTCTCTGAAAACACGAGTTTATCTGTCTTCAAATTGTGTTTTTACTTCTTTACTCACTGCTGTCATCAGGGAAACATTTGTCCACCATGGCCAGGTACGAGCCCTCCTCGGTCAGGACGGTGCCCCCTGTAGGCAGCAGCTTGTGGCGCGGAGGAACCCCTTTCACAAAAGTCTGAAGACGGAAGAAGATGAGCGTGAAGAAGGAAGAAAAAATGCTAGCACATTTTATTTATCTTTATTTTACATTTATTTGATCTTACCTCCAGGCTGTCGTGACACTCCAGGCAGTAGTTGGCTCTCACCACCACGTACCTCTCCCTCCACTTCCGGGTGTCGTCGAAGTACAGGACGCCCTCCTCGTACAGCACCTCCCCCGCCTCTGGAGCCTCCTGGAGAAGTTAGAAATCAGGTGATTTCACGCTAATGGTTCTGCGAGTTCTTTTTACTTCTTAAAAATCCTTAAAACTGTGAAAATAATCCTTAACAACCCAATAATGCACCAAAGTGTGTTATACACATGTCAGTCCACTAGAGGGTAGCGTTTCAATGTCAGGTTTTGCCTCGCCAAGGTGTGAAAAAAAAAAATTGTTGGAATAAATCCACGTCTCTTTCTTACGTATTCGAACCCTTTTGCTTGAAAGTCCTGGTTGATCCATTCAATGACCCCCAGCGTACCTGTTCTTTGTCACATGACCTCCTTCTTCAACCCATGGTCATTGCATGCGTGTGCCTTTCACGCCTAGGTGAAGCAAAACACAGACTGGATATAAAAGAGTTCGTAGCTTCAGGTCTGTAAAATGGTTCTGATCCAGAAGTGTCTTCAGCTGCAATACCAGCGAGTGCCACTAGAGGTCGGCTCCAAAAAGCCTCCGGCTCCATAGACTCCCATTCAACTTCTCTCATCAAATCCAAAGTGAATAAAATGTGTCCATCAGTTATCTCGGTGTTGTTAGCTAAAGTCACTCCTTCTTATTAGTTTTCTGGAGGTCCATCTGAAAATAATCCCTCATTCATTAGAAAAGAAGATTCAAGAAGACCTGTTTTTGGGGGCGTGTCTGTTTGATTGACAGGCCTGTGGTGCAGTCAGGTTACAGCTATCGGTGGGCGGGATGTAGGGTCTCAAATTCCCAATCAGATCGAGTCAGATCCACCATTTACTCCTCCCCCAGCTCGTCCAAATATGGTCACGTCCTGATACCCTCTAGTGGAGTGATAGGTGTACTACACCCCACTAAAAACAAACATAACATACAATAGTGCATTGATTTACAATCTGTTCATTCTTTCTGACTTGTTATTTTCTGTTGTTTTTGGGGAGTTTACAGTGTTTGGATGACGCTGCTCGGTTGATAGTTGGGAGACGACGTACCTTCTGTTTGAGCAGCTGCGTGATCTTCTGCTTGTTCGGCTCCAGGTCGTCCTCCACCTGACAGAACTGCACCACGGAGAACTGCTTCCTGTAGTACGGACTGAACTCCTTCAGCTCGGCCTCGGCCCGGCCTGCAGCGACACGGGAGAGAGGTAGGATCGGTTAGAGCAAGCATGCTTTTATTCTGGAGGACGCAGGTCGGATAACATTTATAAAGATGTTCCTGGAAGCCCGGCGGTCAGATTACACAGCGACAATAAGAAAGAGGCTGAAATACGAACCAGGATGTGCAGAAATGGGGGAAAACTGTGGAGCTGCATTTAAGCTTAATGACCCAGAGTCACTTTGGAACAACAGAAATACCCAAAAGAGTCCAAAAAAAAGCCTTTAATGGGACTGAAATAACATCTGAGACGTGTTTGAAGCCCCGATCGGACGCGATTTATGTCTCCGGGCGAAGTGGGTGATTTTTCAAAAGTAAAATATCCTGTCTTTGATTCCTGTCCAGAAAAACCAGGTCCTTGTGTTTCAGACTTAAAGCTCTTCTTTTCCTCCTCCGGCACTTTTATCACCTCAGTGGGAAATTCCACTTTTTATGTGTTCAATGGAGGAAGTGGAAAATGTTTTAAAACCTGTCTGAAGGAAACATGTTAACAACATGTAAATTACATTTTAGGAACCAATATGTCTGGGAATGAGAACATTTTTATTATCAGACATAAAATGATGGATTAAATGGTTAGTTAACAGTCATAAATAGCTAAAATAATGGATTAGCCTCAAGTCACAAATATTTAACTAAAAAGGGTTAAAAGGCTTAAATATTCAGCTAGAATATGATTAAAAGTCATAAATAGTTGGTGTGATGGATTAAATGGTGAGCAGAAAGTAATCCATAGTAATGTGGTTAAAAGTAACGGATAAATAAACAGTTTAAATAGTTGGCTAAACTGCTTCTTTTCTTTATGCTAAAATATGAAAAGAGTAAAATGTTGAACTGTTTTTCTTTATTGGCCTAAAAAAAGACTTGAAACGAAGATTCAGCTGAATTTCTCTGAAGGGATGAAAACTTTCTGCACGTTGTCAGAAAATTTGAAAACAAAAAACCCCAAAAGCAGAACTGGTCCTGACTGATTTTCCGAAGCAATCTTCCAGCTCAGATCTGGAGCAGCATGATGACATCACGCTGTCCTCCAGCTGATCCTTGCTTCAACACCGAAGCTACTCGTTGTCTCTCTGGACTGAAAACCATCTGCACATTACAAATGTCCACTCGAGACTCCCAGAGACCCCGCCACAATAAAAGCGTCAGCCAGATCCCCTTTCTCTCTCTGTGGTTTGTCAACCTACGACTGCTGGCAGGACGTCCACGTGATCACCGACAGAAAACCAAAAATCCTCTCAGATTTCATCCCAAACCATTAAAACCAGAACAGATTCAGTTTCTGGGATAAAAACAAAAACAAAAGCTCAGCAGAGAAAAAATGTTCCTATTTTCACTGTCTGCAAACCACATCAGCACCACCACAGGGAGGAGGAGGAGGAGGAGGAGGAGGTACAAGGAGGTAGAGGAAGAAGAGGAGGAGGAGAAAGAGGAGGAGGATGGGGCCATTAAATGAGTATTTACGCAGCTTTAAACTCTTCCAGGTGATTCTCGTGACTCCTTCTCCTCCTCCTCCTCCTCCTCCTCCTCCTCCTCCATATAATATCTAAACGTGTCCGAGCCTGTTTATCGTCTTCTTCATGTTGACGTCGAGGTCGATGACTCGTCATTATCTCGATGTTTCACAGCTACGATCAGACCACGATGCGTTCAGGGACGTGAAAGTAAAACATGGGTTTGTGAGTCTCCGTTAGAGGACAGAGGAAATCCTTTAATGTTCCACCATTAAAATCAACTCATCTATCCCTTAAATAAAGAGGTCATTAAGGTATTTAATGGGCTCCTTAAGGGGATCTTAATGGTTTGAAAATCAATAACCCCAAATTTGAGTTGTTGTTTTTTATCGGTTAATCTATAAACCAATGAAATATGTCGCAATCCGCTTATTGATCCAATAATTTTGAGGTTATCAATATCTGAATCCTGAAACCTGCAGCTGAGGACGTTTCAGATGAATGAGAGTTAACGGAGGATGTTATTGTTTCAGCGACGGAGGTTGGAAACTGTTTACGAGGACTCTCGGGGGACCGCCGTGTTTTTTCCTCCGTCCCGAACAATAGGTCAATCTGTCTCTCGTCTCCCCGGCGATCGGCCAATCAGAGTGGACATCCTGCTGCCGGTTTATAGACGTGGTGTGAGATGGCGTCGGCCACTCGCTCGTCCAAAAACAACAACTGAACTGATTTATCTTTACGGGTTTTGGTCATTTGTTAGTTTGTAATTATTGCGTTGAACTTTTGGTTCCCGGTACTTTACGAGATTTGGTTTCCCTCTGCAGAAAGATCCGCCTCAACGTCACGTGAAAGGACAAAGAAACGTCTGCTGAATCGACCGCGACGTGCTTTTATTAAATTATTTAATTAATCGAGTCGTCCAGTGAGTAAAGAAAACTAGCTAGTTAACGACGGCGGGTTGATTGTGACGATTCTCTTCGACCAATCAGAGGTCAGCAGTGTTTTTACGTCACGTTTCGGTATCGGCTCTGTTGGAAACTCGCCGGGAGACGACACCAGAAGAAAGTCGCAGGTACGATCCTCAACTTCCAACCAATGGAAAACCAAAACAAGTCGGTACAGGCGGTCTAAAATGGGCTGAAAAGTTTCTGCTCAGGAGGAAGAACTTTCTGAAAACACAGGAACTTTTTAGGGGTGAGCAACGGAGGGAATCATCTGAAAGACGACAACAAAGTTTAACGGGAATTTGATCGCCCACCTGCAACGAAAAAACTTTCGTAAAAGCTCGTTTTGTTACGTTGCAAAAAACAGATGCTAGTTTTTGAGGCTGCGTTGTCTCACGTTCACGGTGGAAACGGCGATTTAGAAAGAGCTGAAGGAACCTTTTCAGTTCCTTGGAAAATTCCAGGACATCATCGGTGCCTGGAAACCGTCCCGCCGGGTGAAGTTTGACACGGCGTCGAGGTTTCTGCAGAAACTGCAGCTGCCTCGCTGAACGAATCGTCTGGAAGTAAAGCGCTCGGCGTCCCCGAAGACGTTTCCAACAACCGAAAACAAAGACAGCTTATGTAACTGATGGGAACTGCAGCCGGCCGACTTCCACACAAACAGCATCCAGGCAGGTTGGAGGTTGAAACTGTTCTCCGACGCTCAGGAGAGGCTCGTAAAAAACACCAGCAGCAGGTTTCTTCTTACAGACGAGGTTCCTTCTTCCTTCCAGACCGCGAGAGGAAAACTTAAAATGTGTTTTATCTGTCAGAGCTGCTCCGACTTTTCCTTCCTCGAACTCTGACGAACGTCTTCACGAGTTCACGTCGGTTCAGAAACCATTTGAATGTCTGACGTCGACCTGTTCATGTAAAATACCTGCAGTTTGTTTAATGGTTAAATTGTTATGCAAACTCAACGCAGGTGGCCGGAAATATTCAGACTCACCTTCAACAACCTTAAATACATCGATGGAGGATTTTATACAGCGAAGAAATGAACAAATGCACAAACTGATGACATCATTTCTACATTTATATTTTGGGGAATGAAAAGATGAAGATAAACCATCTCTAAATGTTTGTTTTTTGACTTTTTAAAAAGTGAAATGGGTTCAGAGGACGATTTGTTTTTTTCTAAATCAAGAAAAATTCTGCAAAAGAGCAACTGAAATCCTTCCGTCTGTCCAGGTTTTTATAAACAGAACAATAAATGACTGAATGAAAAATAATCACTGCTTTCTTTGTTTCCGCTCGCGTTGATGAGGACGAGTGAAAACGAGTCGGAGTGAACCATCTGTCTGCTTCCGCTGCTCCGCATGTTAAAGACGTTAAAGGAGTAAATATTCTGCAGATTGTAAACACGTCACGTAAAACAGCGCAGACGGTAAAAGAGACAGAACGGCATTATGGGAGAAAATGAACCGCCTTAAAATTAGTAAAAAAAACAAAACATGTTAGTGGCAAAACAGTTTATATTTGAATGACATGTTTGTGGATATGAAAACATTTCTGATTAATTACAAACTTTTTGAATATATATTTAAATACTGCAGGTGAGCTGCTTTTAAATCCCTTTAAAAATAATAATATTTTCTATGGTTAAAGCATCTTTTGATTTGTTTCCCCTTCAATTCTTATTGTGATGTAATTTGTGTGATTTTAATTGATTAACCTTGTAAAGAAGGAAACTATATAAATACATTATTTTTTATTATTATTTCAAAAATATTGCATCAGTAATCAAATTTAGAACAAAAAAAACCTTTAATATAAAATTTTAACAGAAAATTTTAACTTCAGACTTGCAGCTTCAACTGTAAATTGTTAGCTTAGCATTTAGCTTTCAGTCAGTAGCTTTAACACAATAAACAAATGTTTGCACGCTGCAAAAAGTGCCTTAAATCAGAGGATAAAATATAGTTGGATAGAAGTGCAAAACATTGTCTTGTGGAACTTGTGTTGCTGGTTAAAATCCAAAATCATTGTAAAACTTGACACCAACACGGATTCAAAGAAGTTGTCTGGAGCCAGTTTTTTTTTTGCGTTTTTTACGCTGATTCAGTGATTTCTTTTAGTGTTCAGTTTCTGTCGCCCACAGAGGATAAAAGAAGGATAAAAAAAAGACGACACACGACAGCAGCCGGAGGCGTTAACACGTTAACTCGCAGACTAACGATGCGACTGCGATGTAAAAAGAGTCGTCGCGGTAACGGACTCCGGTTTTCTGTTTTCTAACTGTATCGTTGGAGATGAGAAGCTGCCCACGGCTTCATCCACACGTTCAACACTCAGAAAAATAACTTTATAATCTCTGACAAACTTAATCCTCATTAAATCTTTATGATGCTACAGAAACAACCTTCATGATAAAACTCTGCTGTCGGACCCCTCTTAGAGGAAAAACCCCCATAATAAATAAATAAAGTCCTTTTTCCATCAATTATCTGCATCTACTGTGCAGAGATTCAACGTGCAGCCGAGCATTCACGCAGAAGAGCAATAAAATAATAAGAAAAGTTCCCAGTTGACCTAAATCAGAGGTTTCCAACACGTCGCTCACAGAAAATTTAAACAAATATTGTGTTTCCTACTAAATCGTTATATTTAACAATCAATTTAAGCAGTTTTTGTATTTATTTACTTTTTAATCTATCGGAGAAAAAACGCTCCCTTCAGCTGTGACAGTGAGAGATCAGAGGACAGAAACAAACGGCTGCTCAGAAATTACGTCAATAACATAAAAATAATATTTTCAGCTGGGGGGGCGGAGCTATAAAGAGTTTTAAAGTTACACCGCTGGTCGGCTAAGCATACAGAAAAAAAAAGTTGAACTGAAGCTGTTGTCATAGAAAATGTTTGTGTGTTGAGTCGCCGCTTGTTACTGTTCACATAAAAGAAGTTTCATCAGCTGGTTTTGGGTGGAGCTCAGCTATGTGAATAAATGTTACTAAAGATGAGGAGCACTCAGAGGAAAAAAGAAAAGGTTGGAGACCTCTGACCTAAATCTTTGCGTCTCTTCTTCGTCGGTTTGCATGTTGGTGTGCAACTTAAACAGCCTCTTTACAGACTTTGAAGTGTATTTTATTTTTTAGAGCCGTTTCCTGTGAGTTTGTGTCGAGGCTCGGCCGGTTGGAAACAGAGCATCGCACCTGAACATGAAACCCGAGCTGCCACACCTACTGATCCAGGGTGGAGGTGGAAGTAAAGCAACCGCCACAAACCCGCAGAATAATCCTGCAAACAGTTTCACTTTTCAGACAGAAAACACACGGAGAGAAAACGCTGACAGTTCGATTATATTCAGAGAAACGCTGTAAATACAGAATGAAGCACGCGGACAGGAAACACGTCGGTATGTAAACTATTACTGACTCAGCAGCTCGACTGCAGCTTCACCAGAGAGACCGGCTCTTCCACCTTTAAGATGAATGAAGTCAGAGGAACCAGGCTTTAAAACAGGAACAAAAAATGTCCTTTTTAATCATGAAAAAACAACCGATTTAACCACCGAAGTCACTCGCTTCAAACTGGAGGTTTTAAAACGTCCGTCCACAAACCGCCGGGTGATGTCAGCGCCGGTCGCTTCTTGGCATAAACAATAGCCTCACAAATAAAAACCACATCAGCCCATAAAAATACAAAACAACAGTGAACTGCTCCTTCTAACGCCTTTGATTTAAACTTCTGCAGAACACGTGTGAGGCAGATGTGAAGCCGCTGATTAAACACACCAAACAGGGATTTCCTCCAATCCGTTATCTGTATCTTCCACCGATCCGATCTGTTATCTGTACCTTCCACCGATCCGATCTGTTATCTGTACCTTCCACCGATCCGATCTGTTATCTGTATCTTCCACCGATCCGATCTGTTATCTGTACCTTCCACCGATCCGATCTGTTATCTGTACCTTCCACCGATCCGATCCGTTATCTGTACCTTCCACCGATCCGATCTGTTATCTGTACCTTCCACCGATCCGATCTGTTATCTGTACCTTCCACCGATCCGATCCGTTATCTGTACCTTCCACCGATCCGATCTGTTATCTGTACCTGCTTCATCCTGAACAGAGCAGCTAACTACATAAACAGCATGTTGTTTCTTTGTTTTGATTTTCTGGACGTTTACTTCAGACACGACTTCTGGAATCTATCAGAAACCTTTTTCCAAGACTCGGCTGCTCGAGTCCAGAACCAGAATCACTCCGATCCTGTGAACCGCAAACTGTTTCTAAAAGTGTTCGTAGCTTCAGGTCTGTAAAATGGTTCTGATCCAGAAGTGTCTTCAGCTGCAATACCAGCGAGTGCCACTAGAGGTCGGCTCCAAAAAGTCTCCGGCTCCATAGACTCCCATTCAACTTCTCTCATCAAATCCAAAGTGAATAAAATGTGTCCATCAGTTATCTCGGTGTTGTTAGCTAAAGTCACTCCTTCTTCTTAGTTTTCTGGAGGTCCATCTGAAAATAATCCCTCATTCATTAGAAAAGAAGATTCAAGAAGACCTGTTTTTGGGGGCGTGTCTGTTTGATTGACAGGCCTGCGGTGCAGTCAGGTTACAGCTATCGGTGGGTGGGACGTAGTATGGTATGATGTCACTGCTGGTTGCCGCTTGGTTGAGTTGCCCATTCCATCCAGAAAATAGCATTTTTTACTCTCGCAACAATTACCGCAATTATTTGCTCAGTTTGCAATTTTGCAAAATTCACGTGTTTTTTTTTTTTTACACATAAACGTTCACAATGCAATTTATTGCAAATTTAAAAAAAAAATTATCTAAAAAAAAAAAATAATAATCTGTTAAACTTTCGCATATTACTTTTACATTTACAATTTTTCCTGCCTCAGCACAACCTTCAGATTCGTTTTAACTCCTTTTAATCTCTTATCTTCTCTTCTCACTCTGCTGATCAGTTTGTTTGTTTGTTAAACACTTTGTCGTGAAAATGACCTTCAAATAAATCTTAAGTTTGACACCGTAAAAGGAAAATATAGAAAGATATTTCAGGACAAAGAATTCTTAGATGAATGAAAACCAACAGGTAGAAAACAAAGAAAGCTGAAAGTGTGTGTGTGTGTGTGTGTGTGTGTGTGTGTGTGTGTGTGTGTGTGTGTGTGTGTGTGTGTGTGTGTGTGTGTGTGTGTGTGTGTGTGTGTGTGTGTGTGTGTGTGTGTGTGTGTGTGTGTGTGTGTGTGTGTGTGTGTGTGTGTGTGTGTGTGTGTGTGTGTGTGTGTGTGTGTGTGTGAGTGTGACATCAACATGTCTGCACATGTTTTCTCCCACCAGACACACCTGACAGGTTTCCAGAGCAGCTTGGAAAGTTTCCACAGAAAGACTGTGGGAGTCGGACCTCGTTGATAAAAAACGCTTCGTTTCACGCAGAAGTTTTAACGTCCAATCAGATCGTTAAAACGGCGACGACCTCGTGTTGCGCAACAGGAAGTAAACCGAACCGGGTCGTCAATCACGAAACACCTGAGACACCGAGACAAGTCGCTGCAAGTCCAAAAAATGTCAGACAAAGAAAGACAGTGTGTGTGTGTGTGTGTGTGACAGAAATACGAGTGTGTTTGTGTCTCAGTTCAGATGTTAAATTTTTTAATTTTTTATTGTCCTCTATTAATCCCCGAGGGGAAATTCTTTTGCTGCAGCAGCATCCCGAGGGGGGAGCTGCTGCAGCAGGCTGCCACTAGGGCGGCGCCAGGTAACCTGACCTGAGGTGCATGTTTTTGGATGGTGGGAGGAAGCCGGAGAACCCGGAGAGAACCCACGCAAGCACAGGGAGAACATGCAAACTCACACAGAAAGGCCCAGGACCGGATTCAAACCCAGAACCTTTTTGCTGTGAGGCGACAATGCTAACCACTGCACCACCGTGACGCCCTCGTTCCTCGATTTAAAGCTTTTTTTTAAAATTTTTTATCACAGATCATTTTAATAACTTCAACAGTCATTCAATCAATCTAACATTTAATACGCTTTTATTGTGAAAATACGGAGGTTTTAAATCAGTCATATGACATGTTACATGTTTGTAGCTGATAAGTTGTTAATAATTCGGAGAAAACTGCGTCTGTGTTTCGGTTCATGAGCAGCTTGTTTGTCGTGTAAACAAAGACCGTTTATTTCGGTTTTATTTTAACCGTTGCGCCCCCAAACATATTACTGACCTCGTCCGGATTCATTCAATAGTCTTCCTTTTTATTAATCTATTTTTATTGATTTTATTCACATTTTACACGTCGTCTTGTTTTATTCGTAGATGTTTACGTGTTCATTCGACTTGTTTGTGAATCACTTTGAATTAAATCCAACTTAAAGGCCGCTGCATGAATAAAACTTCAATCATTGATTTTAAGACTCTTCAGTGCACAATTAAAAAATACATTTATGGTCTTTGCTTGTTTTGTAAACAAAAACAAAAAACACAATAATGGAAAATTATAGACAAATAAAGTTAAATTTGGTCATTTCTGGCTTCCATATTTGTTTGGATGAGAATTTATTGAGAAACAAGTTTAACTTTTCTTTTTTTTATTGTGCAGCAGACAGAATTTTTTTTTTTAAATAGATGGTTTTTAAAGTCTTTGAGGATTCGAGCAATTCAAATATTGTTAAAAGAACTCACCATAAAACTAAAGATACGAGGCCAGTTTTATTTTTATGGGACCGTACAAGGACAAGAAAATAAGATATGAAGATTAAAATCGCATTTAAAAGATGATAAAAACAAGGAATAACAGTAACCATGGTGATTAACGACGACCGGTTCGACTGCCATGATGTGATTTCACTGACATTAAATATACAACTCACACACACACACACACACACACACACACACACACACACACACACACACACACACGCACACACACACACACACACACACACACACACACGCGCACACACACACACACACACACACACGCGCACACACACACACACACACCCTGGAGCCTCACATGGGTGTCGATGGTGACGAGTCGTAAACTCAGCTGTCCGTCAGAGACGTTAACGAGCTGCCGAGCCGGTTTGAGATGAAGTTTCACCGGGTGACGAACACCAGGATGTGAACAACATTTCTACCCACATTCCTGACGTTTACACACACACACACACACACACACACACACACACACACACACACACACACACACACACACACACACACACGACCTGAATGACTAATTTAATAAGCACTATATTTAGATAAATAATAATACTGCGAGACTGCGAGCGCTGAACTCCACCCAGAACACGACACTTCGTTTATCATCACACAATAACTCGTCTGCAGTTTAGAAAACTACATCAAGAATATCGAGCTGAAAAATTTTAATATTCTCTTGAAAACGAGTTACGTTGATAGAAAACTTAAATCGGTCGGTTATTTCCTGTTAATGTAATTTGTAGTTTTCAATTTAGTTTCATTTCATCAGGCTCAGCTGTTCTTCCTGTTTAACGTTAACTAACGTCGTGTTTAACGTTAACGAGCTTCCTGTTTAACGTTAACGAGCTTCCTGTTTAACGTTAACGAGCTTCCTGTTTAACGTTAACTAACTTCATGTTTAACGTTAACAAGCTTCCTGTTTAACGTTAACTAGCTTCCTGTTTAACGTTAACGAGCTTCCTGTTTAACGTTAACTAGCTTCATGTTTAACGTTAACTAGCTTCCTGTTTAACGTTAACGAGCTTCCTGTTTAACGTTAACTAACTTCATGTTTAACGTTAACTAGCTTCCTGTTTAACGTTAACGAGCTTCGTGTTTAACGTTAACTAACTTCGTGTTTAACGTTAACAAGCTTCCTGTTTAACGTTAACTAACTTCATGTTTAACGTTAACTAGCTTCCTGTTTAACGTTAACGAGCTTCGTGTTTAACGTTAACTAACTTCGTGTTTAACGTTAACAAGCTTCCTGTTTAACGTTAACGAGCTTCCTGTTTAACGTTAACTAACTTCATGTTTAACGTTAACAAGCTTCCTGTTTAACGTTAACTAGCTTCCTGTTTAACGTTAACGAGCTTCCTGTTTAACGTTAACTAGCTTCATGTTTAACGTTAACTAGCTTCCTGTTTAACGTTAACGAGCTTCCTGTTTAACGTTAACTAACTTCATGTTTAACGTTAACAAGCTTCCTGTTTAACGTTAACGAGCTTCGTGTTTAACGTTAACTAACTTCGTGTTTAACGTTAACGAGCTTCCTGTTTAACATTAACGAGCTTCGTGTTTAACGTTAACTAACTTCGTGTTTAACGAGCTTCCTGTTTACGTTAACGAGCTTCGTGTTTAACGTTAACTAACTTCCTGTTTAACGTTAACGAGCTTCCTGTTTAATGTTAACGAGCTTCCTGTTTAACGTTAACGAGCTTCCTGTTTAACGTTAACGAGCTTCGTGTTTAACGTTAACTAACTTCATGTTTAACGTTAACGAGCTTCGTGTTTAACGTTAACTAACTTCATGTTTAACGTTAACGAGCTTCCTGTTTAATGTTAACGAGCTTCCTGTTTAACGTTAACGAGCTTCCTGTTTAACGTTAACGAGCTTCGTGTTTAACGTTAACTAACTTCATGTTTAACGTTAACGAGCTTCGTGTTTAACGTTAACTAACTTCCTGTTTAACGTTAACGAGCTTCGTGTTTAACGTTAACTAACTTCGTGTTTAACGTTAACTAACTTCATGTTTAACGTTAACGAGCTTCGTGTTTAACGTTAACTAACTTCATGTTTAACGTTAACGAGCTTCGTGTTTAACGTTAACTAACTTCCTGTTTAACGTTAACGAGCTTCGTGTTTAACGTTAACTAACTTCGTGTTTAACGTTAACGAGCTTCGTGTTTAACGTTAACGAGCTTCCTGTTTAACGTTAACGAGCTTTAACAACAATAAATGAAGCTGGTAAACATGCTGCCATGGTGAACATGTTAGCGTTCAGCTCAGAGCACCAGTTCATTTGAATACAGACTCAGAGCAGCTCGAAGCTGTCGCTTATTGTTCATTTATGATTCTGTACGGATTTAACAAAGACGATTCATCTTGTCATTTCACTTGAGGAAAAGTTTTTTCGTACAGCGTGACTGTTAACGAGAGAATCATTACAGCGCGTCGGAGCAAACAACATGTGTGTTTCCATCCGAGCAGCAGTTTCCTCTCTTTGTTGGAGACTTTCAGACCTGAAGGAATAAAAGCGTCCCAGTTTCTGAGCTGCTCTGGATGTCTGAGCGATTGCGTAACAGCAGCTGGAGGCAGTGACACAGCATGAAGGACGATTCGCTGACAGAACAAACAAAGGAGCTCCACAGCTGCTGCTGCTGCTCTGCTGCTGCTCTGCTGCTGCTCTGCTGCTGCTGCTCTGCTGCTGCTGCTCTGCTGCTGCTGCTCTGCTGCTGCTGCTCTGCTGCTGCTGCTCTGCTGCTGCTGCTCTGCTGCTGCTGCTCTGCTGCTGCTGCTCTGCTGCTGCTGCGCTGCTCTGCTGCTGCTCTGCTGCTCTGCTGCTCTGCTGCTGCTGCTGCAGCCTCGCCGGCCACACAAACTTCTTTCATCTGCAAATAAACTGAGTTGCATTTGAGAAGGTTTGAGAACAAGTCAAAATAAACCCGATGTTATTTATATTTCAACTCTCGTAAAAAGTCATTTTACGGTGAAGTTTTGGAGAACATCAAAATGTTTTGTTATCATTTCCTCATATCTCAACTGTCATAAAAACCTCCTGCTCAAACCGACCCGAACGGGTGACGATAAACAGTTTGAAGTTATTTTACTAAAGAAATGAACCTCAGATTTAAAAATGTAATTTTAGTCTTGGAAAATAAATCCCCAAACTACATGATTTTAGCTTGACTTTTAGTTTGGAAAACATCCGCTGAGATTCAGTAAAAGTTCAACATGTTGGAGCGATTAATGGAAATATGGGCTGCAGAGCCTCGTCGGCTTCTTTAAAGGAGGATTTTCACATTAAATTTAAATCCCAGTCTTTCGGTCGGTTTTATTTCCCTCCTCAGATCTGTTCATAAACAAAACAAAAATCAGGAACCAACATGTTTGTTAGAGAAGTTGAAAATAAACCCGCTGCCGTGTTTTCCATCTGCATCCTCCGTTCAACTGGACTTCCCGGATCAGAACCGGAGACCACCGGCCCCAGAACCAGCTCATCCCTCTGAGTATGTCTGATGTCACTGCAGCACTGAGGACAGATGACATCACCCGACCCAACCCTGGAAACTACAACCGACCTGACTCCCACTTTCACCGTGACACCGCCTCGACCTCGGAGGAACAACCAGGAAAACGAGGGGGGGGGCGCTGCTGTCCACTCCTACTTGCCAACACGTGTTCAGACTCTGTCCTGTAACCACGGCAACAGCAGGGAGGCAGCCTCTGTCTACATCAGGGACGACGAGAGCGAGTTAGATCGGACCGCGTCGTCGTCTGAAGACTGAACCCAAAAAGATTTCTGCCTTTTCAGCAGTTTTCTGTCGGTCGCTGCGTTTTTCTTTGACTTTTCAGCTTTTTTTTATTTTGTGCGTTTGACCTGCTGCGTTGTTCATGTGACCTTTTCCAACGTTGACACACAGCGAGGCGATGAAAGACTGAATCCATCTACAACGACCGAGAACTGAAGCAAACGAAGAGTCAAAGAACGGAAAGTTGATCTGCTTTCATTGTTTTAGTGTTTTTTTAAGTAACATTTTTGTTTGCAGTGTTTTTTGGAAACCTGACGATACTACGTCCCGCCCACTGATAGCTGTAACCTGACTGCACCACAGGCCTGTCAATCAAACAGACACGCCCCCAAAAACAGGTCTTCTTGAATCTTCTTTTCTAATGAATGAGGGATTATTTTCAGATGGACCTCCAGAAAACTAAGAAGAAGGAGTGACTTTAGCTAACAACACCGAGATAACTGATGGACACATTTTATTCACTTTGGATTTGATGACAGAAGTTGAATGGGAGTCTATGGAGCCGGAGGCTTTTTGGAGCCGACCTCTAGTGGCACTCGCTGGTATTGCAGCTGAAGACACTTCTGCATCAGAACCATTTTACAGACCTGAAGCTACGAACTCTTTTAGAAACAGTCTGCTTTGAATCACCTGACTCATCGGGGTTGAAACAACTTTTTCTCGAGACTAATAATGAGACTCATTTAAAAAGTGAGTTTGGGCTCCAGGTTCTGATCCACAAAGGAACTCATAATGAGAACAATAACTCTTAGTTTCAGGTGATTAAACATTAATGGTGTATTTCATTTCTTCCTGAATCTCGCTCTCGTCCTTTAAAGAGAAAAACACCAGAAATAAATCACAATTATGGATTAAATTTGAACTCTGGAGCTCAAATTTGTTGGTTTTTGAATTTTGAATTTTTGATAACGAGCTCCAGATCCTCAATTATCTTATTCATTTTCTCAGAAAGCTCAACAGCAGAGATGCAGAATGAACACTGAGCTGTTTGTAAAGTGGAACAGGCTGCTCCATGTGATTAGATTACCCTGCTGGGCCCCAGGAGAGCTGGTTCCGGCCCTGCAGCAACAACACTACCTGGTCCACACGTTTTAATAAAGCTTTAATAAATAGATTTGAAGCCCTATATCCCTGCATGAGAACACCTGTCAGCATCTGCACCTGTCCACCAATCACTTCCACACCGTCACACCGGGAGGACACACCCAGCAGCACGACAGACAAAAGACCCGGAATGAGTCCGCCCTGCTCTCCTTTCTGTCCCCTCGGGGACTGGAAAGACTGGAGAGACCTGATGATGAACCGGGCTGAGATGCATCCGCCGGGCCAGGAGACACCGGACGGAAACCAGCTGAGTGTTCAGCCTGGCAGACGTTCAGATCTCCGCAGGCAAGTTCAGGTGAAATGAATCAGCTGTTTGTTTTCCACACAAACTCTCCGAGCTGAGTCACGTTTTCTCCCCACGGGAGGACTCCGAGTGGGCTGATTCATCGGAAGCACTTCTTCTCGTCCTATTGATCCGACACCGATCCGCGGGGAGACACCGAGGGCTGAAGTTTGATCTTTAAACCGACACGAGCACCTCGGTTGTCTCGGATGTGTCTCGGGTTTCCTCCGCGCCGCGCCGCGCCGCGCCGTGCTGCGTCCTCGCCGCGTCGCTCCAAAACGCGCACCAAAGCGAGAATCCGCGCGTTTTTCTTTCATCTTAACGTTTTTATGTTTTTTTTGTTTTTTTTTACCTTTAATGTAGTTGGATTTGGAGTCATCCAGCAGACTGGACGCGGACACCCCCATGGCGCTGCTGACGGGAGAGGATCCACAGGTAGGCTTCAGTCCTCAGGTACAAACATCGATCTGCAGTGGCGGCGGTGAGGGAGGGAGGGAGGGAGGAGGGCGTGCTCCTCCCTCCTCCTCCTCCTCCTCCTCCTTCTCCTCTGAGGGCAGTGTCATTCAATGACGCTCAGCCAGAAAAGCCAGCTCACTTTTTTTATCTCCACAGGCGCCTGATAATCCTCCATGATGCTCTGGGAGTTGAGCTGTAATTATGTCATCCAGCCATAAATTAAATAAAATAATAATAACAATAATTAAATCGGGGAGGAAAAGAATCCTTCAGAAGATCTTCTCAATCTGTAATTAGTGATTCCCTCAAATGATCAATTCATTGTTTGTTTGAAGGGAAAATCCACTGATTTCACACATGAAGTTTATTGTGTTCACAGAGACGACCGGCGTTGTTGTTTCATGTCTTTATTTTCTTTTTGTCTCTTTGTGGTTGTTTTGTCTCTTTGTGGTTTTGTCTCTTAGTGGTTGTTTTGTGTCTTTGTAGTTGTTTTGTCTCTTAGTGGTTGTTTTATCTCTTTGTGGTTTTGTCTCTTAGTGGTTGTTTTGTGTCTTTGTGGTTGTTTTGTGTCTTTGTGGTTGTTTTGTCTCCTTGTGGTTGTTTTGTGTCTTTGTGGTTGTTTTGTCTCCTTGTGGTTGTTTTGTGTCTCTTTGTGGTTGTTTTGTGTCTCCTTGTGGTTGTTTTGTGTCTTTGTGGTTGTTTTGTCTCCTTGTGGTTGTTTTGTGTCTTTGTGGTTGTTTTGTCTCCTTGTGGTTGTTTTGTGTCTCTTTGTGGTTGTTTTGTGTCTCTTTGTGGTTGTTTTGTCTCTTTGTGGTTTTGTCTCTTAGTGGTTGTTTTGTGTCTTTGTAGTTGTTTTGTCTCTTAGTGGTTGTTTTGTCTCTTTGTGGTTGTTTTGTGTCTTTGTGGTTGTTTTGTGTCTCCTTGTGGTTGTTTTGTGTCTTTGTGGTTGTTTTGTCTCCTTGTGGTTGTTTTGTGTCTCTTTGTGGTTGTTTTGTGTCTCTTTGTGGTTGTTTTGTGTCTCCTTGTGGTTGTTTTGTGTCTCTTTGTGGTTGTTTTGTGTCTCCTTGTGGTTGTTTTGTGTCTTTTTGTGGTTGTTTTGTGTCTCTTTGTGGTTGTTTTGTGTCTCTTTGTGGTTGTTTTTTGTCTCCTTGTGGTTGTTTTGTGTCTCTTTGTGGTTGTTTTGTGTCTCTTTGTGGTTGTTTTGTGTCTTCTTGTGGTTGTTTTGTGTCTCTTTGTGGTCAGTAAAGTTTCCCTGTTTGATATTCTCTCTGTTGATTTTAGTTTTAAAGAATATCATTTTATCTGAAACGTCAGCTTGTGGAACAACATTGTTGTTTTCTTCTGTTGTACTGTGAATCTGAATTTAAAATGATATAACTGTCGGACTGTGTGAAAGAGGAAGCTCTCTGTGTGGCTAAGTAAAAAAATAACTGGACATCACAACCTGAGAAATCAAATTTAGGCTCTGCAGAAAGATTTTAATGTTTTTATAACAACAAACAAAGTAGTAAAGAGATCAAATCCAGAAGCAATTTTTAAGAGAAATAAATAAAAGCATTAGCTAAAATGGGCTCATCGGTGCTGCTGCAGGATCAGCTGTGTTTTTAATAAAACTCCACCTCCCTTCTCCAAACAGAGAGCAGCCAGTGTCTCTTTTTCTTAGACATCAGTGCATCACAACTCAGTTCAGGAGTGAAGAAACGGAAATAACGTCTCCCGTCAGGAACCGAGGAGACGGAGACGGAGGCGACCTCCGCCGGCGTCCCGCTCCGCTCACGGCGTTTTCTCGGCGCTCACGCTCGTCTGAGTGGCGGTGGTGTACGTGGGGACGCTGTACTTGGTGAGGACGGATTTAAACTGCTGGAGCGTGGCGTCGGTTCGAACCCCCGTCGGGTCGAAGTGAGTCCGACTCACCCTGAAGCCGGCCTCCGTCAGGTACTGGAGGAACTTGTTCAACCTGTGCGCAGAAATAATAAACATAATGTAAAGTATTCACACCCAGTGTTTTTTTATTCTTTCAGCGCTCACTCACTTGGGCATGTTCATGCCTCGGATGCTGTGCCGGTGGATGCTGTAGTAGAAAGGCGGGTGTTCCAGCGCCGCGTCCGACTTCAGCTTCTTCACCACGTTACCGCAGTCTTCGCTGCTCTTCCTCTTCCCTGCAGGAAAATGTACAAGATGATACGTGAAAGGAAAACAGTACGTTGTACCATAAAAAGCTTAAGAAGTTATAGAAAGGCGTTTTTTCCCTGCAAACTGTCTTCACTGTGAATTGTCTGATTGCAGAGTTGGGCAATGCTGCCCTCTAGAGGACACATGTAGAGGTACACTACGGTCACTGATGGGGTCCGACTGTTTTTTGCAAGTTTTTAAACACCATTAAAAACTCAGCTCTGAACTCTGATTGCTGACTAAGCCGGCTCCAAACTCTACGACTGGTTATCTCTTACAGTTTTGGAGAACTGGATTGAACCGATCCAGGCTTGGTGCAGAGCAGAGAACCAGTTCAACTCACCGGACTGATCCACCGAACCGGACTCCTCTCCGCTCTGTAAGGTCTTAATCACGACTCCGCACTCCACTGCACAGGAAACACAAGATTCAGTCAACTCGTGTTCCGTCCCGCAAACGTCGGACTCACGTTTCAGCCGCGAGGCCGTTACCCTGGTTGGTGAGGGCGGACTGCCCGTGGACCAGAGACTTGAGGGTCGTGCACTCGGACTCGCAGATCAGAGTCTTGACGAGCGGCTGGATGTCGTCCATGCTGTGCCGTACCGCTGCCGACAGCATCCGCCTCAGGAAGCCCGTGTTGAACAGAGGACCGGACCTGCACGTTCAAACATGCATACGTGTAACTGTACCTGTAATTCTAACCATAAAGGTGCCTTTTGGAATTTTTGACTTCCAGTTGCGCCATAGAGCAGTTTTTCTAAACATCCCTTCGTTAACAGGACCAAAGGTTGTCGGAGCTCAGGGAGAAGACGTGTGCTCTGGATGATGAAGTTCACAAAGTAGATTTCTAACAGAGGAAAAGTCAGCTAAAACACTAAAAGCTCAAATGTCGGCAAAGAAAAGTCAACAAGTAAAAAAGTCGTCAAAAAAGTTGCAGAGGAAAACTCGACTATAAAAAGTGGAAACACAGCTGAGGAAAAGTCTTCTGAAATGTTGTTTCTTTTTTACTAACACTAACAAAAATAAAATCAAATTTGACCTAAATTTAAACTAAATATCAAGTGCCAAACTTGTTTTCTTAATTTCCCTCTTTAGAGACAAAGTATTTTTAATTGTACTGAGTGACGCCGCCACCAGAGGGCAGCGAACTACAACATTTACAACACGAGTAAAGAGTTTTACCAAAGAGGTCCGAGATACACCGCTGTCTTTCCGGGCAGACTTCCATGACAGTTACACGGCAGCGTGTCTGCAAGAAAGAAAAAAAACTTTAACTTCAAATAATGTTCACGCGATACCGTCAAAAAAACACGTAACTTAAAAAGTTACTTGCTGTTAAAACCTCGTGTGAATCAATTTCCTTTGCGTAGCAGCGGAACAGTTTTGTTCACGCGGAGCTCAGGTATCGTTAGAAGTATAGATCTGAGTGAAATAGGTAATTGCGCCCCCCTGTGGTGCAGATCCGTCAGTGCTCACCGTCCACCATGTTGCCCAGCTTCAGGAACACTCTCTCCTCGCACCACTGGCAGTGCACCAGTTTGCGCAGCTTCTTGGTCGACTCGTCGGCTTGCGTCGGACCTCTGAGGACTCTGACCACCACCAGCACAAAGTGCTCCAACGCCACCGCCAGCAGCACCTCGATGCCTTTGTTGCAGCGCGCCGCCGCCCTGCAGCCGACGGCAGGAAAGTCAGGATCACGTTCACCGTTCAATTCGGCGTCGAGTGATTTAAAAAAAAAAAAATAACTAAAAAAGGAGGAAGTCCCTACCTGGCAACGGTCGCCAAGACCATGCGGGCCGCCAGCTCTTTGTAGTACTCGGTGCGGACGATGTGGCAGCCGTAGTGCCGCAGGGTGACGTTGGGCGACTTGGCGTACAGCGAGCTGGTGTCCGTGGACGTCACCGAGATGATGCCCAGGTTACGGACGTTCCTGAAGGCGGCGTCCAGGTAGTTCACCGCCGTGCCGAAAGGATCCAAGTGACTGAAACGTTCAGGAGATTCGGTCACTTCGGTTGGTTTGGGCAATCATTAGTCGCTGGTTTTAGCATAAGCCCCGCCCCCTCCATTTTAGCAAATGGGATATGAGCCAAACCCCAAAAAAACAAAGACACTATGATTTCTTTGTTCTTCCTGTCAGGTTGTTGTTAGTGTTCATGTTTCTGATCACGTTGTTATTGATTAGATATTTAATGCTGAACTGTTTCCGGCGGAATGAAACATTATTTGCGTTATTTCATTGACTTTGTTGTCTTTAAATTTAAGACACGCTTACATGTAGTCGAAAGGCCGCAGGTGCATGATGACGTTGGCGTCCATCTTGGCGACCTCCACCGCGGCGACGGGCGCCCCCTCGGCCTCGCCGCCGGCCCCGTCGGGCCCCCGGGGGCCTCGCGGGCCTCCGTCCGCCCGGATGTGGTTGAGCTCGCAGTTCTCTTTGATCATTTTGACGCACGTGTCGCTGATGTCCGTGATGGCGACTTTGACGGCGTTTCGAAGGTGCTTCGCCCACTGGAGGCCCATGATGCCTGAGAGGAGGAGGAGGAGGATGAAGGTCTGATTAAACTTCATAATCAATCACAGTTAACAAGTCTGTACCTTCCTGTCTCACCTGTGGCTCCGAAGGCGTCCAGACACTCCAGCGGGTTTCTCTCTTCGGCCAGAACGGCGAGCGAACAAAACACCAGCTGCCTGAAAACACAAAATGTTCCGTCGTCAGAGCGATTTATCGTCAAACCCTCGGAGGTGTGTTTCTCTCCGAGCTCGTCTCCACCTGTTGCTCTTCATCTTGCGGTTGAAGTAGGTGTCGCTCTTCAGCGGCGTGGTGTGGTTCGGCAGCAGCTGCACGTTCGTCCCGAGTTCCTTCATGATTTCGTAGGTTTGACCCGACGGAGCTGCCGACACAAAAGAGGAAAAACGTCAATCTGATCGGGTCACGAAGGCTCTCGCGTGTTTTTTACTGATCTGATCGGAAACCTGACGATACTACGTCCCGCCCACCGATAGCTGTAACCTGACTGCACCTGTCAATCAAACAGACACGCCCCCAAAAACAGGTCTTCTTGAATCTTCTTTTCTAATGAATGAGGGATTATTTTCAGATGGACCTCCAGAAAACTAAGAAGAAGGAGTGACTTTAGCTAACAACACCGAGAGAACTGATGGACACATTTTATTCACTTTGGATTTGATGAGAGAAGTTGAATGGGAGTCTATGGAGCCGGAGGCTTTCTGGAGCCGACCTCTAGTGGCACTCGCTGGTATTGCAGCTGAAGACACTTCTGGATCGGAACCATTTTACAGACCTGAAGCTACGAACACTTTTAGAAACAGTCTGTGCTTTTATTGGAAGCACTTTATAAAATAATCTTTTGATGTCCAACAACAGGAAGAACAGATTTCAGATTGTTTCATTTCGTGAAGGTGGAAACGTTACGTTTGTAAGATGGGTCATGATTTTAAAATATTCTAATATTCTTCCAGTTTTTACCAGCAATAAATAGTCGAATATTTCAAAGCGAACTACGCTTCACGTGTAATTTTGACGTAACGAAAACGTTTTCTCACTCGGCTCTTCCAACGTGACGTCCGAGCTGCCGGAGTAGCTGGCCTCCGTCTCTCCTTTGTTGACGTGGCGCTTCAGGTGGCTGATCATGTCGGTCTTGCGGGCGATGGTGACGGAACAAACCACGCAGTGGTAGTGAGCCACGTGTCTCCCCGACGCCTGCAAACCAGAAAACTGAGTTAAACCCAGAATATTTCTGTCTGAACACAGAAAGCAGCTGTTGATACGGAAACTTCTGAAACTCGACCCCGCGGACGGTTTGTGTGTTTTTAACATCTCACCTGATCTCCGCCGAGGCCCGGCTTCAGGTTTCTGCAGGGCAGGTGGCAGATGCACATCCTCTGGCCTGTAAAAGGACAAGAGGCCTCATCATCATCATCATCATCATCGTCTACTTTTTCAGATGCTCCTCGGGTTGAATCATCCAATGTTTTGGTTTCGGAGACGAACCGACAACATGCGTCAGGAAGTTCGTAGATTGTGACGATCGCTTCGCCGTCTCACCTTCGAACTCCACGTAGACTTTCCAGTGGAGGTTCTGCAGGTGTCGGCGGAGCTTGTGGCTGTAACACGCTTTGAATTTCTCCTCAGGACACAGAGGACACGATTTCCGCCCGGCTGGTGTCAGGAAAACACAACTTCATTAATCAAACCGTTATTTAGTTTTATGGAACATCAAAGTAAACTAATTTTAAATGTAAAAAAAAAAAACATCCCAATATGATGCTTTTAAATCTCTTATATTATTCAAAAAATAAAAATAATCAGTTTCCCATCAGGTTCAGAAGAGAAATGCATCAAATTCTCACATTTCAGAGCCTGAAATCAGCGATTTGGAAAAGTCCTTTAAATGAACTGCTCGTTTGCAGCTCCAAAAAAAACCTAAATAAGATCATCTCAGATTCTTTTAGCCAAACGTGACGTCAAAAATGTTTTGTTTTTGTCCGGCCAACATTTCAAAACTCAAATATGTTTTCTTTTATATCACTTCAGACAGAAGCTCGAACAAGAAGACTTTTGCTGAAAAAATAAATGGCTTCGGACTCATTTTCTGTTGACCGTCAGATTAATCATCCATAAAAATCACAAAGAAAAAGTGTTTTCTAATTTCCTCTCCAACGTTAT
This sequence comes from Brachyistius frenatus, assembly GCF_029030835.1. Classification (NCBI taxonomy): domain Eukaryota; kingdom Metazoa; phylum Chordata; class Actinopteri; family Embiotocidae; genus Brachyistius; species Brachyistius frenatus. Next base: position 322,689 of record NW_027210872.1, read on the forward strand.
TGAATCGCTTTCAAGGAAAAACTGAAGAGTCGAACTCACCGCCGTTGAGGTCGACCAGCACCTCGAGGCCGTCCAGTTTGGTCTGGATGGAGACGTGTCTGTCTATTCGTACAAAAGCAGAGTATTTGTAATTTCTTTTTTTGAAGGTATAATTAATGGCGTTGCCATGGGAACAGATCAACCCACAGAAAGGCTCCGGTTGGTTCACCTGTAGTTGTGGTTGAAGGTTTGGTGTCACCGTCTGCAGCAGCTTCATTCTCCGCCGCCGGCTCTGCAGCCGAAGGTGCATCTTCCCCGTCACCGCCTTCAGAGATGGAAAATAATAATAATAATAATAATAATATTAATCTTTCCTTAAGGTTTTTTTTTTTTTTTTTAAATACAGTGGCTCAAATTGATTAAAAAAAACCACTGAGTGACAGAAAGATGCAGTTTATTACTGAGCTGAACGGAATTATTTTTATTTACGTTTTACGGAAACATTGCAAAGTGTCAGATTTACCTGCTGCCCCCTCAGCAGGTAAACACTCAAGACAAGAACAAGTACTTCAAATTGTACTTATGTACAGTACCTGACTAATGGACCGTCAAACTTACAGTAAATACGATTTAATCTGATAAATAAACATATGAAATGTGGAAAAATGAGACTTTACAGTTTGGTTTTGGTTTCTGTTGGTTTGTTTGGGGTGTGGACTGATTTGATCTCGTGACCTCCGTGTTTCTAAAAGAACACGACCTTTGGTTATAATGCTCCGTGTTTGGAGGCGACCGTCTGAGCGGCCCTGTAGTGCAGCTCCGTGATGAGACCGTGTCCGCTGAAGCTGCAGCACAAACCGCACTGAACAGTCCGACAGAGCCTCCGCGAAGAGACGCTCACTAACGTGTGCAGCCGCGAACCGCAGCGGCACCGCTGATGTTAGCGCCAGCCCTTTTTGTCGCTGTTGTTGGTGACTTATTTAGGTCCTATGGCGGAGCTCCGTGGTGAGGCCCTCGTTTAGTTCCGCAGTTACAAACTCAAATAATACGTGAATTCACTAAACGTCGCTGAAAATGCCGAAAGAATAATTTATGGCGCACTTTATGGTCACAAAACGAGCGAAAGGACGCAGACCAGGTGCAGTTTACTTACGTTTGATATCGACGTCCTCCTGGTGAAGCTGAGCCGCGTCCGCCTCTTTGAGCTCCGCCATTACGGACTAACATACGCAGGAAATGTTCTGTCGGACGTCCTTTACGTAAAGTGCGCAGGTTTTTTTTCTTTATACGTAAGTAGGCTTGAATTTTACAAAAAAGTACATTACTTTTAGGGGGAAATCATTTGTTATCTAGTTATTATAACGTAACATGTCATGATTACTTTACGATTCAGATGCTGCTCGAGAATTTTCAGGATTTTCAAGATTTCATGTGTATCAAAGAATTTAATGAAAGTTGTCGGTCCGTCGTTGGTACTCAGAAAATAGGAAATTATAATCGTTAATTCGGCGTATTTAATTTTCCAGAGTGTAAACAAATATAGTCTTAAAACGAGGCTGAGTGTGGGGCCTGCTGTGTACATGCAAACCACTCAAATTCAAACCGACTCGCACTCAGAGATGACGCTTTTATTCTGAAGAAGTCGAACCGGAAGTTACGACTATCGTTTCCGCCGGATGCTCGTACCACTGCTGCTGCTGCTGCTGCTCTGTTCACGCTGGCAAATTCACCCCGATGGCGAACAGAACCGTTAAAGATGCCAATAGCATACACGGGACCAACCCGCAGTATCTGGTGGAGAAAATCATCCGGACCCGAATCTACGAGTCCAAATACTGGAAGGAGGAGTGCTTCGGGCTGACCGGTAGGGGCGGGCTAGCCGGCGAGCTAACGTTAGCTTCCTGTTGGCTAATGTTAAAAAAACAAAAACAATCCGGCGGCTTAAAAACGTGAAAAATATTTTCTTTAATTAAAAACAAAAACAAAAATTGATATAAATATGTTTGTATTTTGTCCGTATTCAATTTGCCGGTCTGTTTTCAGAGTTTTAACTGTTTATTTTGCCACAAAAACACGTTTGAATTATCAGATAAACTGATATTTCATTGATCAGGTGATCCGTCAAAAAGTCTGAAACTCCGACAAACCTGCTGTTGACCTGTAGACCATCACACCATGTAGACCATCACACCTGTAGACCATCACACCTGTAGACCATCACACCTGTAGACCATGTAGACCATCACACCTGTAGACCATCACACCTGTAGACCATGTAGACCATCACACCTGTAGACCATCACACCTGTAGACCATGTAGACCATCACACCTGTAGACCATCACACCTGTAGACCATGTAGACCATCACACCTGTAGACCATCACACATGTAGACCATCACACATGTAGACCATCACACATGTAGACCATCACACATGTAGACCATCACACCTGTAGACCATCACACCTGTAGACCATCACACATGTAGACCATCACACCTGTAGACCATGTAGACCATCACACATGTAGACCATGTAGACCATCACACCTGTAGACCATCACACCTGTAGACCATCACACATGTAGACCATCACACCTGTAGACCATGTAGACCATCACACATGTAGACCATCACACCTGTAGACCATGTAGACCATCACACATGTAGACCATCACACCTGTAGACCATGTAGACCATCACACCTGTAGACCATCACACGTGTTTCTGTCTGCTTCTAGAAAAACGGGCAGAAACAAACGTCCGTTTTCATGTTAGAAACGTTGATCTTAAATGAATTCTGTTGAGGTTAAATCATTCATCCATTTAATTGTTCTCCTCATCAGTTTGTGTTCAATGATTATATTCATCATCAATTCATCCTTTGATTAGTTTATAGATTAATTAATGAGTCATTTGATTTGTGAAATGTAAAATTTTACAATATAACAACAAAAGAAACAGAATCTTTCAAATGTGAATTATTTTTTTATGCAAAAATTTTGGCTTCAACTTTCTTTTCGCATTAGATAACAACAAAGTAAAGAACTTTGTTTTAGAGGCTGGAACCACCACATTTTTTTGGTTATTAAAATATCACAATAATCGTAACTTATTTAAACGTGTTAACCAACTTGACCCAAAGTTTGTTTGTTTTTTTATCCCAACTTTTTATACTTGACTGGTTTTAAAACAAAGTGTGAAATTGTAGGATTTTAAATGTGATTAAAAGTTTTAAATCAAACTTGGTGACCCTGCAAAGACTTTTTAATTTGTAAAACTGAAGAAAATATCACGTCTTTAAAGTCGTAACAAACATATCTGGTTTTTATTTTAGTTGATTATAAAAAAAAAAAAAAATTCTGTCCGTCGGTTAAATTTGTGACTGAAAGTTTTTTTTCTGAACATTCGTGGTTTATTATTTCACCAGTAAAAATGTATAAAATGTTTTGTGTCATCGCAGCCGAGCTGGTGGTGGACAAAGCAATGGAGCTGAAGTTCGTGGGAGGAGTCTACGGCGGGAACATCAAGCCGACGCCGTTCCTCTGCCTCACGCTGAAGATGCTGCAGATTCAGCCGGAGAAAGACATCATCGTGGAGTTCATCAAGAACGAGGACTTCAAGTGAGTTCAGAACCCGAATCAAAGATTAAGGTTGAAAGTGGAAATATAGGAACTAAAAAACAAAACCGTTTTGTGGGTTTCAGTCTCAGATTTGAGAATTTTGCTGATGAAGCTTCTTTATTGTGTCACAAAACATTTTTATTTATTATGAATCAGATGTTTGAGGTTGTCTTTTAAAAGGCTCATTAAAAAAAAGTCAGAAAACTGAAGGTAGACGTGTTGAAAGTTTTAAATGAACTAACTAAATAAAATAGTTACCCCCCCTCCCCCCGCTGTGTCTCTGTCTGATCAGATATGTGCGGTTGCTAGGGGCGATGTACATGAGGCTGACCGGCACCGCGGTGGACTGCTACAAATACCTGGAGCCGCTGTACAACGACTACAGAAAGATCAAGAGCCAGAACAGAAACGGAGGCGAGGCTTGTTTTCATTTCGTTTTAATCAAACCTCAAACTCGAAGCGTGACTGAAAAACGTTAAATGTGCTCTACGATGAACCTCCAGGTGGCGCTGTGGAGTCGGTCTGACTCTTTGGGTTTCTGTTTATTTTCCTTTCAGAGTTTGAGTTGATGCACGTGGACGAGTTCATCGACGACCTCCTGCACTCCGAGAGGATGTGTGACATCATCCTGCCCCGCCTCCAGGTGGGACACGCCCCCTCAAACACTTCCTGGTGGAGGTGATGACAACGCTGACTGTGTGTGTGTGTGTGTGTGTGTGTGTGTGTGTGTGTTACAGAAGAGACAGGTCCTGGAGGAGGCCGAGATGCTGGACACACGGATCAGTGCTCTGGAGGAGGACCTGGACGAAGTGGAGAGCAGTGAAGAGGAAGATGAGGACCCCCGAACCCCACCGACGTGGTTACCGTGACAACGACAGACCGCGCCGCTCCCCGTCGCCCCGTTACAGACGCAGCCGCTCGCCCCGACGGTTTGTTCTGATCAAATATATTTATTGTTAATTTAGAAATCAAAGACTTGAATAATGAAAGCGGTTTTATTTCCCGCCAGGAGGAGCCGATCTCCAAAGAGACGAAGGTACGTTCACTTTACTCGTCTTTTAAAGCTCCGAGCTCGTCGGTGGTTCTGACCGACCCGGTTCTGACCGACCCGGTTCTGTTTTACAGCCCGTCGCCGCGGAGAGATCGTCATCGCAGCAAGAGCCCCCGCCGGCACCGCAGCCGGTCCAGAGACCGCCGGCACCGCTCCAAGTCCCCCGGTAAGGTGGAGGGCAGACCAGCTGACTGTCTGAACAGCGCCGCTCTGTGGACGAACGCTGACACTACAACTACAAATTAATACCTTTTGTAAAAATGAAAGGGTTTAGAGTCTTAAAATTAAAATCGGAATAATCTCGTTAAAACGTTCGTAGACAAGATTCAATAAAATCCGCTTTTACTTTCAAAAACAAAGTTTCAAACTCAACCTGACTTTTACTTTCGGAGGGTGTTTTCTTTTTTTTAAGGAAACATTTTCAACAGATTATTCTTAATAATCACAGAAAGAGAAACTGTATATTTATATGTTATATTTATATGTTGTGAACTAGGTCACCACAGGAGCCACCGACATCGCAGCCACTCCAAGTCTCCGGAGAGGTGAGACATGTTTCACTTCATGTGCAGCTCAAAATATCTCCTTCTTTGTAATATAAGTTGTTGAAACACCAAAAAAAAAAAATGAACGAGAACTTAAAATTGAACTCTTTAAAAGTGAGTTTTTCAAAATAAAAGATGTTTAATAATTTTTTTTATTTCATCTCACAGGAGTTCAAAAAAGAGTCACAAGAAGAGTCGAAGAGGAAACGAGTGATCTCCCTTTTCTTTTTTTTTTTTTTTTATGTTTTTTTTTTACGTCCAAATTGTTAAACTTTTTTTTTTTTTTTTTATGGATAATTTCAGTTTCACATACTGACTGTTTGTTGAAGTAAATCTTCTCCGGTCTCTTCAGCAGAGTTTAATCTGAAGATTAGTTTAACTTCAAACCTGCTAAAAGACGAATCGTTTCCACGTGATCGATCTCTTCTGGATCCGAGGAAATACACAAAACGGGTTTATCCTGAACAGATTCTGTAAGTTTGATGTAGAAATAAAAACTATTCACGAGTCGAGAGGTTTTTCTGAGAAAGATGATGTCATATTTTCTGTATAAATTTCTCGGAACATAAACTCGAAAAAACCAAAAAAATCACAGTTGTTGAGTAAAATTTTATTTTTTTTAAAAGACAAACAGAAACTTTATTGTAGACTTAATTTTAGACGGATCAAAATGGGAAAAAAAGATCCCATCAACATGAAAACATGTTTTAAAAAAATTCTTCCTACTACTACCATTACTAAGATTGTTAATGATTGATTTCGATATGAAATACTGGATGTTATCATTAGATTCATATTCCATCACACTTTTCTATAGAAAAACATTTGCCGGTGAAACGAAAGCTTCTTTTTTGATCTTTTGTTGATTAAAACCTCATTTAAGATCCGCAGCTTTCAGAACCTCTGAACTCTTTTATCCGTCTGGCTTCTGCGTTGTTTGATCCGCTCCAACGCCTTGACGCTGTCCTCTCTGAAGAAGGACGGGTTCGGTATCGCCGCCGTCATCTCGTGGTACCGGATGGACGTGCGTTGGTCCCGCCGTTCGAAGTACATGAACTTGGCGTAGTTGTTGTAGATCATCTGTTGGTCCGCCGGTTGAAGCTCCGCCTCCAGCAGCTGCCGGTAGATCTTCTCCGCCTCCTCCAGGCCGCCCCTCGACTTGGCGTAGATGTTGGCGAGGTCGACCTTCTTCACCAGCGAGGAGTCTGGGTAGAGCTCGATCACCTCCTTGTGGAGGGCGATCGCCCGGTCGAAGACGGCCTGCGTCGGGCGACCGTCCTTCACGAAGACGATCTTCCACTTGTAGCAGAGCGCGGCGCACCTCTTCAGGTAGCGCTCGTCGGGATGCGTCCTCAGCGTCTCCTCCGTCAGGTTCACGGCTTCGTCCACGGAGACGTACTGCTTGAACAGCCTCGTCAGCGCCTTCATGCCGCCGTAGCTGCCGACGGGATTCGCCGAGATCTTTCCGGCCAGCTCGAGCACTTCGTCCTCGACGTGCTCGCCGCTCTTCGCCCGCTGCTCCAGGTAGTGAACGGCGAGGTACCGGTTCTCCGGGTCGTTCTCTGTGGCGAGACGCATTTCCTGAAGGAAGTCGGGGTCCAGGCTTTGGTCGCTGTGCTTGTAGGCGCTCAGCAGCGCCAACACCCGGCTGGTGCGCCACTCCACCCGGTCCGGCTGCACGTCGATGGCCTTCTGGAAGAGATCCGCCGCCTGCAGCTTCTGGTCTTTGCTGAACTTCATCAGGGTCCAGGCCTTTTCGGCGCAGACCTCCGGGTGGAGCTCGTCCGGGGACGGAGGCGGGAACTCCGTCATCAGGCCGTCGACCTTCGACAGGAAAGCCTCGCGCTCCTCTTCCTCTCCCTGAAGGTGGTGCAGCCACGCCAGGTTGCCGTAGTTCACCTCCAACCAGGGGCCGCGGTCGACGCTCCGCACCCGACCGAAGGCCTCCGCCGCCCGGCCGAAGAACCGCCGGGCCTCTTGGTCGGAGCCCAGCTGGTACTGGATGAACCCCTGCAGGTTCTGGATGTGACCCAGCCAGCAGTTTAACTCGTCGGTGCCGATGTCCTCCAGCTTGTCTCTGATACGGGCGAGTTTGAGCATGTCGGCATCCAGGTCCCAGGTGAAGTGGCACTGCAGCGCCTCCAGTCTGGACTCCGGTGTCGGAGGAATCTGAGCGGCACTGACGGAGAATAAAATAAAAATATTTAAAAAATAAAAGTAAGAAGGAAAGAACAGTGAAAAGACAAGCAAGGAAATAAGAAAGGAAACAAAAGGAGCTTTTAAATAGACGACGCAGAAGGAAGGACTCTTCCTCTTTTTCTTTCCTGAACTAGACGACATCAATACCTGCCGGGACTCGTCGAAATGAGGAAGATGAGGAACACTGGAAGGACACTCAGAGAGATTTAGACTTTATTAATCCCACAGTGGGGAAATTCAACATAGAAACACAAAAAGGTGCACACAATATGAAAACATTTACAAATACGTAAACATAAAATAAGACCGATAAAAAGAATTATTTTAGAAAAATATAAGAGGACCAAACAGGAGGAAATAAGAAGAATCCTGTTGCTCATTATTAACATGATTTTATATCTGACTCTTTATAAACGCAGTTATAAGAAGATATTTTCAACAACAGGGTGGAAAAAGGTCGATGAGTCACAACAACAATGAGTAAAAGTACGACAGGAAACAACGACGATGATCCTCAGGATCAGTTTTCTCACCTCATCTTGCAGCTGTTCTCTCTGAATATCTGTGAGTTAGAAGTTTGCGGTTCGTCCTGCGGAGCTCCGACTGTCTCTGAGTCCTGAATCCTCTCCTGGTCGTCCGGAGGATGTTTTTAAAAGCGGGCGGAGTTCGAGCGAAGTACAAAGGCGAACTCAGGCGAACTCGACTTCGTAGAGAGAATACGGGGAGGGAGGTGGGTTCGGCGTTCGGGCGAAGCGAGGCGAAGTCCGGCTCGTCTGCGCGCGCCTTGACTTTCGTTTTCCTCCAAACAGAAACCTACAGAACAGAAATTATGACTCAGCAGAAACCTACAGAACAGAAATTATGACTCAGCAGAAACCTGATTTTTTTTTTTTTAGGAGCGTCACAGTTTGTTGTTGAAGAAACTTGACGTCGTACTTACGTTTATTACTTTGATGTTTATAAGCCTCCATAGACTCCCATTCAACTTCTCACATCAAATAAAGTCACTCCTTCTTGTTAGTTTTCTGGAGGTCCATCTGACGTCCATCTGACCCCCGAACCCCACCGACGTGGTTACCGTGACAACGACAGACCGCGCCGCTCCCCGTCGCCCCGTTACAGACGCAGCCGCTCGCCCCGACGGTTTGTTCTGATCAAATATATTTATTGTTAATTTAGAAATCAAAGACTTGAATAATGAAAGCGGTTTTATTTCCCGCCAGGAGGAGCCGATCTCCAAAGAGACGAAGGTACGTTCACTTTACTCGTCTTTTAAAGCTCCGAGCTCGTCGGTGGTTCTGACCGACCCGGTTCTGACCGACCCGGTTCTGTTTTACAGCCCGTCGCCGCGGAGAGATCGTCATCGCAGCAAGAGCCCCCGCCGGCACCGCAGCCGGTCCAGAGACCGCCGGCACCGCTCCAAGTCCCCCGGTAAGGTGGAGGGCAGACCAGCTGACTGTCTGAACAGCGCCGCTCTGTGGACGAACGCTGACACTACAACTACAAATTAATACCAGGATCAGAGGTGGGCGGAGCTTCTGTTACAGAACCAGGATCAGAGGTGGGCGGAGCATCTGTTAACAGAACCAGGATCAGAGGTGGGCGGAGCTTCTGTTACAGAACCAGGATCAGAGGTGGGAGGAGCTTCTGCTAACAGAACCAGGATCGGAGGTGGGCGGAGCATCTGTTAACAGAACCAGGATCAGAGGTGGAGAACATCTGTTAACAGAACCAGGATCAGAGGTGGGAGGAGCATCTGTAAACAGAACCAGGATCAGAGGTGGGAGGAGCATCTGTTAACAGAACCAGGATCAGAGGTGGGCGGAGCATCTGTTAACAGAACCAGGATCAGAGGTGGGCGGAGCATCTGTTAACAGAACCAGACTCAGAGGTGGGCGGAGCATCTGTTAACAGAACCAGGATCAGAGGTGGGCGGAGCATCTGTTAACAGAACCAGGATCAGAGGTGGGCGGAGCATCTGTTAACAGAACCAGGATCAGAGGTGGGCGGAGCAAAAAATAAAATATGATTTCTTCAAAACATCGGTATATATTTTATTAGTGCACAAAATCAACCAGGCATCAGTTGCACACAAAATCATTGTGTGCAAAGAACAAAACCAACAAAACATGAATTTCACACAAAAACATAAGTCAATGAATGATTTGCGATCAGCGACGCAACTTGGTCCGATGCTGAGAGGATCGGTTTGTCGATGGGTACGAAGCCGAGAACAGGCAGAGTCGCCTTTTCATGGAGTCTGGCTCTCTTCACCTTGAATTCAGCGAGCGTTGTGTTCTTGTGTTTCCCATCATGACTCCCGTCACGTTCCTCTTTACACGTGAATCCACGTCGGACGTATTCGTCCAACCGCTTCTTTCTTTTTTTGCTCCACATGTTAGTATGAAGGGATTGAAAATCACAAATGGCGAACAACGACAGAGCGCAATGTGGCGTGATCAGCTGCAGCCAATGATGGCCAAGCGCAGCATGACGTCACCAATAATACGTGGGCTGAATTGATTTTGAAAAAAATGGCGTGTTGCCAAATTGTCTGAAGAAAATGTTTTGACAGCTGACAAAAACGGCCGACATTGCTGGTGTGAACCGGGCTGTACTGCGTGTGTCTTACTGCGGTCAAGTGAGCCGTCGCATTGACTTTACATGTAAACTACCTCTAACTTGATCTCAGTGTGTGTCTGCCGAGGGGTTCGGCAGACACACACTGAGATCAAGTGAGCCGCCGCTTTAAAAAATAATGACCGTCTATTCCTTAAGGTGCGTTCACACCGAGCGCCCCGTAAGTTTTAGCTTTCTCCGTGCTTTTTGGGCTACCCAAGCCACCATAGGGCTACCCATGCCACCGTAGGGCTACCCAAGCCACCGTAGGGCTACCCATGCCACCGTAGGGCTACCCAAGCCACCGTAGGGCTACCCATGCCACCGTAGGGCTACCCAAGACACCGTAGGGCTACCCATGCCACCATAGGGCTACCCAAGCCACCGTAGGGCTACCCATGCCACCGTAGGGCTACCCATGCCACCGTACCGTTATGCTGCGTTCACACCGAACGGGGCGCTCGGTGTGAACGCAGCATAAGGAATAGACAGTCATTAATTTTTAAAGCGGCGGCTCACTTGATCGCAGTGTGTGTCTGCCGAACCCCTGAGAGTGACTCATCGAACCCCTGAGAGTGACTTATTGAACCCCTGAGAGTGACTCATCGAACCCCTGAGAGTGACTCATCGAACCCCTGAGAGTGACTCATCGAACCCCTGAGAGTGACTCATCGAACCCCTGAGAGTGACTCATCGAACCCCTGAGAGTGACTCATCGAACCCCTGAGAGTGACTCATCGAACCCCTGAGAGTGACTCATCGAACCCCTGAGAGTGACTCATCCCCTGGGGTTCGATCGAACCCAGGTTAAGAACCACTGCTCTAGAGTGATTACAGAAAGAGTTTCTGAGGTGTTTAGGACCAAGTACAATAACTTCTGTTTTGTCTGAATTTAGAAGCAGGAAGTTTTTGGTCATCCAGGACTTTATGTCTTTTAGACAGGCTTCAAGTTTTACTAACTGATTAGTTTCATCTGGTTTTATAGAAAGATATAGCTGAGTGTCATCTGCATAACAATGGAAGTTGATGCAGTGCTTCCTGATGACGTCTCCTAATGGAAGCATGTACAAAGTAAAAAGTATTGGGCCTAACACTGAGCCTTGTGGAACTCCATAACTAACTCTTGTTTGTCTGGAAGATTCATTGTTGACATGGACAAACTGGAATCTATCTGATAAGTAGGATTTGAACCAGTCTAATGCAGTTCCTTTAATCCTCGTAACGTCTTCTAATCTCTGTAATAAGTTCGTATGATCAATCGTATCAAAAGCAGCACTGAGGTCCAGAAGAACAAGTACAGAGACGAGTCCATTATCTGAGGCTAATAAAAGGTCGTTAGTAACTTTCACCAGAGCTGTTTCTGAACGAATAATCGCTTGTTAAAAAGTTTGGAGACATTTAAGTCCGCTTTTACTTTATAAAAAATAGTTTCAAACTGAACCTGACTTTTACACTCAGAAGACTTTTATTTGTCGCTGTTCATAGATTATTGATTAATAATATTAGACGTTACGAGGTCTGATGTGTTTGGATTTACTGTCGTTGGTTGTTTTCTGTTAACTGCAGGATGTTTTATCAGAAATTATGTTGGAAGTTTTAAAGGAAACATTTTCAACAGATTATTCTTAATAATCACAGAAAGAGAAACTGTATATTTACATGTTGTGAACCAGGTTACCACAGGAGCCACCGACATCGCAGCCACTCCAAGTCTCCGGAGAGGTGAGATATGCTTCACTTCATGTGCAGCTCAAAATATCTCCTTCTTTGTAATATAAGTTGTTGAAACACCAAAAAAAACTGAACGAGAACTTGAAATTAAACTCTTAAAAAAAAGGGAGTTTTTCAAAATAAAAGATGTCGTTTAATAATTTTATTTTCTTCTTTCATCTCACAGGAGTTCAAAAAAGAGTCGCAAGAAGAGTCGAAGAGGAAACGAGTGATCTCCCTTTTCTTTCTTTTTTTTAAACATTTCTTTCTTATTTTTCCTCGTTTTCCACGCGACCGATCTCTTCTGAATCTGAGTAAAAATGACCAAACGTGTTTATCAACAGATTCTGTAAATTTGTCGTAGAAATAAAAAAAAGACCCTGATTCACGAGTCGAGACGTTTTCCTGAGAAAGATAATGTCATTTTCTTGTGCAAAAAAATTCTTGAACAGAAACTTGAAAAAACAACAAAATATTCCAGCTGTTGTGTACAATTTATTTATTTTAAAGGCACACAAAGTATCCACACTTTCACTTTATTGAAGATTTAATTTTATTTGGATTAAAATGGACATTTTCTTTCCATCTACATGAAAACATGTTTTGAAATAAAATACTTAAACTACATGAAACACATGGTTGGAAAGTAAATTATGGAAAGATTGTTATTGATTGATTTAGATATAAAATACATATAAAGTTAGCATTCAGACTGTTTACACACTTTTCTATATAAAAACATTTGCCAGTGAAAAGAAAGTGTTCTTTTTTTTTTATCTGAAAGTAGTTAAAAACTTCCCGATGTTTTTTTTTAGTTGATTAAAACCTTATTTAAGAGGATTTTCAGAACCTCCTGCTGCGTTGTTTGATCCGCTCCAACGCCTTGACGCTCTTCTCTCTGAAGAAGGACGGGTTCGGTATCTCCACCGTCTTCTCGTGGTACCGGATGGACGCGTCTCGTTCCCCCAGGTCGTGGAACAGGAAGTTGGCGTAGTTGTTGTAGATCATCTGTTGGTCCGCCGGTTGAAGCTCCGCCTCCAGCAGCTGCCGGTAGATCTTCTCCGCCTCCTCCAGGCCGCCCCTCGACTTGGCGTAGATCTTGGCGAGGTCGACCTTCACCACCGAGGAGTCTGGGTAGAGCTCGATCACCTCCTTGTAGAGGGCGATCGCCCGGTCGAAGACGGCCTGCGTCGGGCGACCGTCCTTCACGAAGATGATCTTCCACTTGTAGCAGAGCGCGGCGCAGCTCTTCAGGTAGCGCTCGTCGGGATGCGTCCTCAGCGTCTCCTCCATCAGGTTCACGGCTTCGTCCACGGAGATGTACTTGATGAACAGCCATATCAGCGCCTTCATGCCGCCGTAGCTGCCGACGGGATTCGCCGACATCTTTCCGCCCAGCTCGAGCACTTCGTCCTCGACGTGCTCGCCGCTCTTCGCCCGCTGCTCCAGGTAGTGAACGGCGAGGTACCGGTCCTCCGGGTCGTTCTCTGTGGCGAGACGCATTTCCTGAAGGAAGTCGGGGTCCAGGCTTTGGTCGCTGTGCTTGTAGACCGTCAGCAGCGCCAACACCCGGCTGGTGCGCCACTCCACCCGGTCCGGCTGCACGTCGATGGCCTTCTGGAAGAGATCCGCCGCCTGCAGCCTCTGGTCTTTGCTGAACTTCATCAGGGTCCAGGCCTTTTCGGCGCAGACCTCCGGGTGGAGCTCGTCCGGGGACGGAGGCGGGAACTCCGTCATCAGGCCGTCGACCTTCGACAGGAAAGCCTCGCGCTCCTCTTCCTCTCCCTGAAGGTGGTGCAGCCACGCCAGGTTGCCGTAGTTCACCTCCAACCAGGGGCCGCGGTCGACGCTCCGCACCCGACCGAAGGCCTCCGCCGCCCGGCCGAAGAACCGCCGGGCCTCTTGGTCGGAGCCCAGCTGGTACTGGATGAACCCCTGCAGGTTCTGGATGTGACCCAGCCAGCAGTTTAACTCGTCGGTGCCGATGTCCTCCAGCTTGTCTCTGATACGGGCGAGTTTGAGCATGTCGGCATCCAGGTCCCAGGTGAAGTGGCACTGCAGCGCCTCCAGTCTGGACTCCGGTGTCGGAGGAATCTGAGCGGCACTGACGGAGAATAAAATTAAAATATTTAAAAAATAAAAGTAAGAAGGAAAGAACAGTGAAAAGACAAGCAAGGAAATAAGAAAGGAAACAAAAGGAGCTTTTAAATAGACGACGCAGAAGGAAGGACTCTTCCTCTTTTTCTTTCCTGAACTAGACGACATCAATACCTGCCGGGACTCGTCGAAATGAGGAAGATGAGGAACACTGGAAGGACACTCAGAGAGATTTAGACTTTATTAATCCCACAGTGGGGAAATTCAACATAGAAACACAAAAAGGTGCACACAATATGAAAACATTTACAAATACGTAAACATAAAATAAGACCGATAAAAAGAATTATTTTAGAAAAATATAAGAGGACCAAACAGGAGGAAATAAGAAGAATCCTGTTGCTCATTATTAACATGATTTTATATCTGACTCTTTATAAACGCAGTTATAAGAAGATATTTTCAACAACAGGGTGGAAAAAGGTCGATGAGTCACAACAACAATGAGTAAAAGTACGACAGGAAACAACGACGATGATCCTCAGGATCAGTTTTCTCACCTCATCTTGCAGCTGTTCTCTCTGAATATCTGTGAGTTAGAAGTTTGTGGTTTGAAGTCCAGCTCGTCTGCGTCTCCGCTTGACTTGAGGTTCGTTTTCCTGTCAGAAGGCAAGAAACCTAAAATGCAAACAAGCAAGCAAATTAATGGAAATCATGTGTGCTGTCATTCCCATGTTTATTGTGGTGTGCCATGTGCTTTGTGTTTGGTCAGTGTCTCTCCACTTCCTGTCTCCAGAAACCTCCCATGACCACGCCCCTGATCATTCTGAGCAGTTGGTGACAATCCAGCTGATTACCGCCTACAGGTTGACACACCGGTTCCTCATCCCACTAATCGCCTCTCGACTCTAACAGCCCTGGTCCTGCAGTCCTGAGGTGTCGGTCCATACTGTCTGCTACGTCCACTCACCCGCTACCAGCCATCTGACCTGTTCCGTCGTCTTGCCGTGGACTACTTCTACCAGCCTGCTACCGTGTCGGACCTCGGGAGACCACACTCTATCCAGCTTGCCTGCCTGCTTCGGACTCATCCCCCACCAGAAAATAAAGTCTATTCTTTACCTGAACTCGATTCTGTGTCTGCATTTGGGTCCAGTCTTGCCACACCTCATAACAGAATGGACCGACCCTGTATGGACCCAGCGGTGATACCAGTGATACCATCACTCTGTTCCAGTATCTGGCCAATCAGGCCCGTCGGAGCTTACTGGACCCAGTTGAAGCCAGAACAGGTTTTGAGGGAACCCGCCTAGCCTTCTGGGAACCCCCCAGGAGGAGGCGACGTTGGGTTCACCAGTCCAGCCGCCCGGAGGGCTCCTGTCCTGGTCATGCAAAATACCTAGCCTCGTTCTTTGAGGACTCAACCTCTGAGACAGAGTCTTCACCCCCGGCAGACTCTCGAGCCGCTCGAGACTCTCCACCCCCCGAGACCCACACCGCAGACGACCTTTCGGAGGCAAGGTACCTCCCAGACAAATTTATCTGGATGTTCTGGAACAGGATGTTAATGGCCAGTTATTAGGTCTCAGACTAATGGAGTCTGTAGTCTCCTGCTGGCCCTACCTTTTGGCTATACCCTCTGTTTTGAAGACTTTAAATAACATGAGCAAAGTTAGGGAGTGCCTAGAGGGTTTTTTGGGAGATCCCCGCGGTTCTCAAGAGTGGCCGGGTCTTAACCCCGCTACTCTACGCCAGTACCTGTGTCAAGCAGCGTCGGACTTAATTGCATCATTGCCCAAGTCGGCCTCAGTAACTCCAACCTGGGCAAGAGTTCCAGACGCCATTAGGGCCGGGGGGCTTGCCAATCAGATCCTACAAGACAAAGTTGAACCTGGAGAGGGTTTTGAAGGAACCTGTCTGGCCTGCTGGGAACTCCCCAGGAGGAGGGGGTGTCATGCTCACCGGTCCAGCTGCTCTGCGGACTCCGTTCCTGTTCCTGTCTCCAGGCGGGTCGCCGACACCGGGCCACCAGCTTCTGGCCAGGTCGACACCACGCCTCCAGCTCCACGTCTGGAGGGATTACGCCTTCGCCACCGACCTCCTGCTCTGCACCCAGAAGGGTTCTGCCTTAGCTAATGCTCCCCTACCGGCCTCCGAGTGAATATACGCCGTTGGCTTCCTGCCGTCCTCCCAGTGACTCTCGGCCTTCGTGGTCCGCTCCCTTTACTGCCTCAAGGTCGTCCTCCAGAGAGATTCCTCAAGTCTGTCCTACCTCGCGGTCTTCCTCCGGAGAGGTCACTCAAGTCTGTCCTACCTTGGGGTTGTCCCCCAGAAAGGTTCCTCAAGTCTGTCCTACCTCGCGGTCGTCCTCCGGAGAGGTCACTCAAGTCTGTCCTACCTCGCGGTCTTCCTCCAGAGAGGTCACTCAAGTCTGTCCTACCTCGCGGTCTTCCTCCAGAGAGGTCACTCAAGTCTGTCCTACCTCGCGGTCTTCCTCCAGAGAGGTCACTCAAGTCTGTCCTACCTTGCGGTTGTCCCCCAGAAAGGTTCCTCAAGTCTGTCCTACCTCGCGGTCGTCCTCCGGAGAGGTCACTCAAGTCTGTCCTACCTCGCGGTCTTCCTCCAGAGAGGTCACTCAAGTCTGTCCTACCTCGCGGTCTTCCTCCAGAGAGGTCACTCAAGTCTGTCCTACCTCGCGGTCTTCCTCCAGAGAGGTCACTCAAGTCTGTCCTACCTTGCGGTTGTCCCCCAGAAAGGTTCCTCAAGTCTGTCCTACCTCATGGTCTTCCTCCAGAGTGGTCACTCAAGTCTGTCCTACCTCACGGTCGTCCTCCGGAGAGGTCACTCAAGTCTGTCCTACCTCGTGGTCTTCCTCCAGAGTGGTCACTCAAGTCTGTCCTACCTCACGGTCGTCCTCCGGAGAGGTCACTCCAGTCTGTCCTACCTCGCGGTCGTCCTCCAGAAAGGTTCGTCAAGTCTGTCCTACCTCACGGTCGTCCTCCGGAGTGGTCACTCAAGTCTGTCCTACCTGCGGTCGTCCTCCAGAAAGGGCCATCAAGTCTGTCCTACCTCACGGTCGTCCTCCGGAGAGGTCACTCAAGTCTGTTCTGTCTCGAGACCGTCCTCCGGAGTGGGGCTTGCCTGTCTGTCCACCAGTGCGGTTCAGCCACTCCATCCACCCAAGTTTCCTTATTCGTTGTCCTCTGTTGTTGTGGTCCTTGAAACAAATGGATCCAGAAGCAACTCAAAAGTGTCTGATGGGATGAATTCTTATTATAGAAGAGGAACGGCTCAAAATGGAACATCTGCTGCATCACATCCACATGCAGGTAAATACTCACCCTGTGAAATGCAGCAAAACCAACACGTGTTAATGGAAAGCCGCTCTGCTTCTCAGCAACAGGTTGAGAGACCAAAAGTAAAAACTCCTGGATCACCTGTCAAAGCTCATTTAGCTCAGTACTCTCTCAAAGGCAAAATGTTGGGAGTCGTATGCAAGAAGCTGAGCTGATGCATGTTAACGCTGCAGAATGACATCATTCAAAGACAAAATGACATCACTGCTCCTCATGACATCACTGCTCCTCTGGTTCAACTTTACCACCTGGAGACATTCCTGTTCATGATTCTGATGTTTTGCAGTATGAAACGTTTATCAGAGCATTTGAGGGAGGAGTGAAGAGAAAAACTAATGATTGCAGTTGCTGCTTGCACTTTCTAGAGCAGCACACCAGGGGGCGTCCAAGAGCTCATCAGAGTCAACATTCACCTCCTGACCGGGTTAGAAAAGATCCTGTTAGAAAAGATCCTGTTAGAAAAGATCCTTTTAGAAAAGATCCTTTTAGAAAAGATCCTGTTAGAAAAGATCCTGTTAGAAAAGATCCTGTTAGAAAAGATCCTGTTCAGCTTCAAAACTGCAATCAAACGGCAAAATCCGGTACTCGTCTTCTGGTCTGCGTAAGATCTAATAAACCGAGCTGTGTAGTAAAACGGGAACATGGACTAGCGGTACACAACCAATGTTTACTTTTCCAAGTTTTTGGACATTGAAAACAAATGTAATAACGAACTACAATCATTAATTCATTTATTTTACCGCCGCGCACACTTTATTATTTTCTGGTCTAGAATGGAAGATTGTATAATGGGGTAAAATAAATGTAAATATAACAATTGAATGCAAAAATTGTATTACATATTTTGAACATGAAAATCATAATTTTAAATTCATTATAAACGTATTAATTCTTTATGGCAAATTCTTCACTCACAAATGTAGAATCTCAAAAATCTCCCCCAACTTCACCGGATTTTTGGGTGAATTCAAAGATTATATTAAAACTCTCAAACGTTAAATACTGAGAAAAGAAACAAAACCGTCCAACTATATGAAGAAATTCTTAGATGAATAAAGTTATTTTCAGGTATATGTATTTTTCTCCTTTAGTGTCTTTGCATCAAGAGAATTTATACATTTAAATCCATCTGTGTTTATGTATTTTTATTTGATTTATTTTCTTATTTTATACTTTTGTTATTTATCCGGAGAGACAGCAGACGAATAATGACTTTTACACTCAGAAGACTTTTTTTTAATCGCTATTTATAGATGATTGATTATTAATATTAGACGTTACGAGGTCTGATGTGTTTGGATTTACTGACGTTGTTGTTGTTTTTAACTGCAGGATGGTTTTTTTAGAAATGATGTTGGAAGTTTTAAAGGAAACATTTTCAACAGATTATTCTTAATAATCACAGAAAGAGAAACTGTATATTTATGTTACGTTTATATGTTGTGAACCAGGTCACCACAGGAACCACCGACACCGCAGTCTCCGGAGAGGTGAGACATGTTTCACTTCCCAGACAATCACAGGAGTCGACAGGAAACGACTGATCTCGAGTGATGAAATGTTTAAAAATGGAAAGAAAATCTTTTTTTAAACATTTCGGTTTTTTTACGTCCAAATTGTTGAACTTTTTTTATTTTTTAATTTTATGGATAATTTCAGTTTCACATACTGACTGTTTGTTGAAGTAAATCTTCTCCGGTCTCTTCAGCAGAGTTTAATCTGAAGATTAGTTTAACTTCAAACCTGCTAAAAGACGAATCGTTTCCACGTGATCGATCCGAGGAAATACACAAAACGGGTTTATCGTGAACAGATTCTGTAAGTTTGATGTAGAAATAAAAACTATTCACGAGTCGAGAGGTTTTTCTGAGAAAGATGATGTCATATTTTGTGCATAAATTTCTCGAACATAAACTCGAAAAACCAGAAGTAAAATGTATGTTTTTGACGTTTTGCTATCGTATGACTTTTTCTTCATATTTTGGACGACATGCTGGGAGGCACCAGCACGAACCAACCTTCTCAAGGAGGTCTGCAGTGATATTAAATATCTTCCTGTATTGTGTTGTGGATGCAAAACTTTTTCGATTTCTCCAAACGTTTCAACTAGAAGTTGAATCAGCATCAGCAGGTGGAATCTGAACCTTTGACATCAACCTTGGAGCAGTGACATGAGGAGTGAAACAGACAAACACCTTCTCACGCTGTCTCCGCCTTTAGAGTCTGGCGGAAGCTTTGAACGGACAGCCGAGCCGCCCGGTACCGGAGAGAGCACAGGTACGGAACTTCTTCTCCCGGTTTGTCTCGTTGATTGTTCTGAACGTTCCTCTTATTCTAAAGTGAAAACGCGTTTCAGATGGATGATGTAATTCTGTAATGAATGAAGAGTCTGCAGTGATGTCTGGATGAAGGTTCTCTGTCTGTTCACAGACTTCACACCAAACTTATGTTTCCGTTTACAAACTCATTCAGAGTTAATATGAGACAAGTGAGGCGCGCGGGACACCGAGCAGGAAGCGGCCGGTTTCTCATCTCACCGGAAAACTATTACAGTGATTTAGATTCAAGTTTTACACAACAAGAACATCACATGCGGTGTTTCACATAGAAACAGACAAAAAGGAACATTTAAAAATATAGAAAAGAAATGAGATTCATAAGAAACAGATCAAATGGTAGGTAGGTAGGTATGCCTGAAATGCCTGAAATTAAACACAAATAGAGTTCAAATATAAAATATAAAAGAATCTCGTGTCTCCGGAAGTTATCAGCAACAGATCAGACAGGAAAGGAAAGAAAGGAAAGACAGAAAGGACAGAACAACTTCCTGTTTCTGCACCAGGGTTGAACTTTTGTCTTTGTGGTGTGTGTGTGTGTGTGTGTGTGTGTGTGTGTGTGTGTGTGTGTGTGTGTGTGTGTGTGTGTGTGTGTGTGTGTGTGTGTGTGTGTGTGTGTGTGTGTGTGTGTGTGTGTGTGTGTGTGTGTGTGTGTGTGTGTGTGTGTGTGTGTTAAGATATAAAAGAATCTCTCGTGTCTCCAGATGTCGTCTTTCAGCTGTTATCGGTGTCTCGACCCGGACGTCCAGAACGCGACCCAGTTGTACACGATGGAGAATGACCGTGGTTACCTGTGGTCCGGAGGAGGTGCTGCTCCCCTCTGCTCCTCCACCTCCCCTCCTCCACCCTCCCGGTGTGTGGTGTGTTTGTCCTCCACGCCGTCTGCTCCAAGCTGAACAACAGGACGCTGGTGATGGAGGGAGGCGGTGTTCAAATCCCCATCCAGAGCAGCGGTGACATGCAGCTTCTTTATGTTCCTTTCTTCATCTGGAAATCTGTTTTTAAAGTTTCCAAATATCTGCTGAGTGTCTTCATGTTCTCACCTGCTTTATGGTTTCTTGTTTTGCAGCGTGCCCTCAACTCCTCGGAGACGGTGAGTCACCTTCAGACTACAGTTACATGGTTGAAGCTCCGAGTGAAACATCTTCACCAACAACTGCTCTTTTCTCTGTTTCAGCCACTGACCAGGATGGTGCATCCTCTGGGGACCCAGCGGGTCGGTCGATTTTCTAAACTACACCACGTCGTTTTTTGAACACAGTATTCTGTCGTGGACGGTGAAGTTGTTACGATCAGTTTCTAAACTCTTTGAGTTTCGTATTTAATATTCACCCACTGAAACATACGACGTGCTGTCTCCTCTGCGTCCGACAGGTCGTCAGATGTTGTGGCTCCTCCTCCTCCTCTCCCTCGTCTTCGCCTTCGCCATAGTCGTATATGTTAAGTGGTATAAAAGATGAAAGGGTGAGGAAGACGTCTTCCCTTCCAGTATTGTGTTTTCTTTAAAGTGTATTTCCCGCTGACTCAACAGTCCTGCTCAGAAGAAAAAAGTGCTTCTAGTGAAAACTGGAATCAGGGAGCTCCAACTTTCTGCCCGTTGTTCTTGTTTGCATAAATTCATTCAGTACATTTTTGGTCTTTGAAAAAGGAAACATGACTGAAGGTTGGACGTGTTGTTTGCAGGAGGAAGAGCGACGCCGACGCTGATGGCGACCCTGGAGCACTTTGTTTTATCAAAACTGAACCTAATTATAACTGGATCTTTGTGGACACAAAGTTGTATTATTATAAATTAATTTAATTCAATTAATTCAATTTATTACATGTGAGTTGTCTGCAAATTTGATTAAAGTGCTGCGGTGTTTGAACCTCTTTCCTTTTTTTCTTTTTTGGCTTGTAAAATGAAGCCGGTTCGAGTCGGACGTCTTCTCAGTTCTTCCAGTTTAACTTTTTATTCATGAGCTCAATAAATGAAGATGAAGAAATGAAAATCACATTCGACCCTGATCCAGAAACAAAAATGTTTAAAGATGATCACGTTCGGATCGAGATGTACGATTTCCAACAACAGGTGTAGATTTGCCAGAAGAACAAGTTGTAACCCAGCACGAGGTCACTTTAAGTGTTTTATTTTGAAAAGCAAGAAAAACAACATAAACATCCTCTTCCATTTTTCTTATTCCCGGCATAAAAAGAAAATACACATTATTTACAAAGACATTTTTTTATACTTTTAACTTTCAACTCCTTGTAATCACTTTAAATTGATACATTTATTTTTGTCGGATTTATTTTATCGATGTTTAAACAAATCAAGTTCAAATTAAAACTGTAAGTAGTGATGTACGGGCCCTCGCACTCCGCCACGCCGCTTCCCCGAAGCCGTCTCCCCGAAGCCGTCTCCCCGAAGCCGTCTCCCCGAAGCCGCCTCCCCGAAGCCGCCTCCCCGAAGCCGTCTCCCCGAAGCCGCCTCCCCGAAGCCGCCTCCCCGAAGCCGTCTCCCCGAAGCCGTCTCCCCGAAGCCGTCTCCCCGAAGCTGTCTCCCCGACGTGCAGCGTACGAGGGACCACGTATACCCGCTTAAAGTTGCTATTTTTGTCTCGTTTCCTGTCTCCACTCACAAAACACATCACATATCGTCTCACCACGCCGGATGTATGTGACACATTTCGTGAGGTTTCAAGCATCCTTTGACCTTAAACATCAACTTCCTGTGTCACGGTGAGACATCAAACTTTGCCGCATCGTCATGGTGACGCCCATTGATAAAGTCGAAAACACACACATCGATGAAAACAAATTATTTTAAGAAGATTTAATCCCAAACATGTTTTCTATCCATAGAACCTAAATTCTCTATAGTTTATACAATATACTCTATACTCTATAGTCTATAATCTATAATCTATACTCTATAGTCTATACTCTATAATCTATAGTCTATAGTCTATAGTCTATAGTCTATAGTCTATAATCTATAGTCTATAATCTATAGTCTATACTCTATAGTCTATACTCTATAATCTATAGTCTATAGTCTATAGTCTATAGTCTATAGTCTATAATCTATAGTCTATAATCTATAGTCTATAGTCTATACTAAAACTATATACTCTATAATCTATAGTCTATAGTCTATAGTCTATAATCTATAGTCTATAGTCTATACTAAAACTATATACTCTATAATCTATAGTCTATAGTCTATAGTCTATAGTCTATAGTCTATAATCTATAGTCTATAGTCTATAGTCTATAGTCTATAGTCTATAATCTATAGTCTATAATCTATAGTCTATACTCTATAGTCTATACTCTATAATCTATAATCTATAGTCTATAATCTATAATCTATACTCTATAGTCTATACTCTATAATCTATAGTCTATAGTCTATACTAAAACTATATACTCTATACTCTAAACTAAAACTATATACTCTACTATATACTATATACTCTATACTACTTTTTTTTTTTTTTTATCCCTTTTTGGAGTATGACCTTTTTCTGAACTGACTTGCATGCCTCAAGTTATTTCTTGGCAACTCTAACCAGTGCTCAATGAAAAAAAAAAAGTCATTCCATTAGTATGACTGCACATACAAACCTGAATCTGTGGGGCTAACCCTTACATGGACTCACCTTTGGCGGTCACACCCACTCGCGACTCCACTAAAATAAGAAATTTTTCGCCGGGAGACATTTTTGTACCAACTTTCATGAGTTTTTGAATATTATAGAGCCTCCAAAAATGCATTCAAACTTTTAGGATAAAATGAATAATATTTTTACAAATAAAAATAAGGCTTTCACACCTTTGGTGCTCGGGCCCTAATAAATATTTTGTATTATTTGATAAATTTTAAAGTTTTATCGCAGTTTGTTCCTGAATCCTCAAGATAATCCAGATTTATTTTTTATATATTTTTTTTTGATCAAAGATTTCCAATCTATCACGTGACTTCATCTAATTGTTTGTTTTCCAATAAACAACCCATTTTTCAGGATCCGATCGATGAGGAGCGTTGAACATTTAAAACATAATTTGGTTCGTTTACTTTTTTTTGTTTGTTTACTGAATAAACCTGAATGTGTTATTTCCCTGTGTTGAACCATGTTTCTGTCATAAAGCAGAGAATTCATCTTCCACCCCGAGACATCAGGGGGCGATGTGCGACTAGAACCACGAAGAAGAAAAACCGGATATTACGCAGTTTTCGCGCGAAACTCTTCGTCTTCATGACGGTTTCAGTCGAAGCTGCTGCTGAATTCAGGCAGATTGTTCGTGTCCGAGCGGACAGGATGGAGTCTTTCACCAGGATGGAGTCTTTCACCAGGATGGAGTCTTTCACCAGGATGGAGTCTTTCACCAGACTCAGAGTCCGGAGAGCTTTCAGGTGGCACGGGGAGCCGCAGAGTTTCAACCGGAAGCTGAAAACCTTCGACTACGAGTGAGAAACTCTTCTTCATCTTCATCTACACGTTTTACTTTACTTTTAAATCTGCTGCTTCTTGTTCTGTCGACGGTTTGAAACGCTTCAGTCGAGATGAAAGTACGTTTATTAAAGTAAAACATGCGGCGAAATTCGCATTTAGTCGGTAATTAGTTGACAGAATATCAAACTGCAAACAAACGTGAGAAGCGTCTGTTATTTCCAATCATGTATAAAGTACCTGAAGGCAACACCTCACCTTATTATCTCACCTGGAAATAACTATAAAATTATTAAAAAGTTTCAAACTTATTACTTTTTATCTTAAATGCACTCAAGTATTGAACGTAAAAGTTTTAAACTTATTAATAAGTGGTCAGAACTTTATGCTGTTAAAGTGTAAATAATTCAACTTAAATGCTTCCAGCTGCATTCATGTGCATTTTTACTGATCTAGTTTTTTTGTGATGTGATTTGTTTTGGCATTTTTATTCAGGCTGAGAAAACTCAGGAAAAATAATCAACCGACTATAAAAAATGTTGCGCAAAACTCCTGTTCTGTGTGACAAAAAACTAAAATAAGAAAAATACATGTTGATTTAATGGTTTAAATGTGTGTGTGTGTGTGTGTGTGTGTGTGTGTGTGTGTGTGTGTGTGTGTGTCAGCTCCCTGCTCATCAGCGTGGAGGGCCTCCCGAGGACCACCCTCATCCGGACCGGTCAGCACATCCTCATCGAGGGCGAGGACGAAGAAAACCCGTACGTGGCCAAAGTCGTGCGGCTGTTTGGAGACGGTGAGTTTTAATCTGAAATCCTAAACTGGACGCGTGACTTCGACTGTAAAGACTCGTCTCCAATGACCCGACTCGCCGCCGTGTTTCAGAGAGCGGCCGTCAGAAGAAGGCGGCGGTCCAGTGGTTCGTGCGACTGTCCGAAGTGCCGCCGAGCAAACGGAAGCTGCTCGGCCGAGAGCCGCATCCTCAGGAGATCTTCTTCTACCGCAGCCGCCACGGCGACGACGAGGTCGACGCCCAGTCCATCCTCCGACCTGTGCAGGTGAGTCCGTCGCCATCTTTGCTAGTTTGGATCGTTAAGGATGGTTGTGGTTTGTAACCCCCACCCTACCCCACCCCACCCACCACCAGGTGAAGCACCTGGATGGCGGCGCTCCGTTCCCCGACCCGGTCGACGGAGACACGCTGTACGTGAAGCTGTCCTGGGACTCCAAGACCTTCACGGCGCTGGATCCCGGTCTGCTGGGGTCTGAACAAGCTCCACCCACTTCCCCTCCTCCCCACCTTAAACCCTCCCTCCCCCCCTCGCCCGCTTGCACCCCGCCCACCGCCACCCCCGCCTCCCGGGGAGCCGCCCGGCGGGCCCTGCCCACGCCGGACCTCGCCGTCCTGAGCAGAGTGGCGTTGGGGGAGGGGCGGTACGACGGTGTCACCGCTGTGGAGGCGGAGTCTCTTCACTCGGTCACCAAACTGTCGGCTTCCAGATGTCTCAGTGCCAAGAGGAGGTCGGCGGCGGCGAGGACGCCCGGCATCCGCAAGAGACTCGTGCTCAGCAGTGAGTGTCGGCAGAAACACTTCCTGTTGGTGGCGCCAGAGAATCTCTATTAAACTGTCTTCCTTCCTCTGTCCTCCACCGTCTTTGTCCGTCCTCCTGCGTCCCCGTCCGTCCTCCTCTCTCCTCGTCTCTCAGGCCCTCAGAAGAAGCTGATGATCGGTGAGGACGTCCTGAACCAGCTGTTGGACGAGGAGCTGCTGTCTCGCAGGCTGCCGTCCTCCCACACCCCTCCGTCTCTGCCCCTCACCCACAGCCTCACCCCCCTCAGGAAGTCCCGCGGAGCCACACCCACTCAGCCCGCCGTCGTCCTCACCAGACTGTCCCCCTGTGAGACGGACAGTCCTCCGTCTCCCGCCAGGCTCGACTCCACCAGGTCAGAAACACCAAACTAGTTTAAGAAGTTTGAGTTTAAAACGGTTCAAACATTCAGTTTGGATTTAAAATGGATTTAATCACAAATAAACTGGTTTAAAAGGCTTTAACTAAAATTAAATACATTTAAATTGGTTTGTTCAAAACCAAAGAAACTACTTAACTAGTTAGCTAGTTTAAACCGGTTTAAAGATGTTAAACCGGTTTATAACTAGTTAGTTTAAACTGGTTTCCCACCGGACCCTCTGGTCCTCTAGTCCTCGGCAGGGTGGCGAGACGGACGCCGGTTTGCCGATAGTCAAACCGGCGAGGAGTCAAAACGCCACCCCGAAGAGAATCTATCCAACCAGGCGGCAGACGTGAGTCAGACCCTGAACGCCTCATCGGGTTGCGTTCACACCACCTGGTGAAAGTGGGAAAACTCAGAGACTGTCTTTTTAAGAGCACAGGGAGAGGAACTATGGGGTGCACAGCAGAGTGGAGCTCAGACATGTTCAAAATAAATGTTTAACCAACATGTCGTCCAACAGAGCGATCACGCCCACCAGGAAGAAGGGGGAGGAGCCAAGAGCCCTGAAGGAGCCGCTGGCCATGTTGTGAGTTCCTGCAGACAGAAATCAAGCAGACAGTTTATTAAGTATCGCACACTTTTTAATCGTGTGTGTGTGTGTGTGTGTGTGTGTGTGTGTGTGTGTGTGTGTGTGTGTGTGTAGGGCCGAGGTGGACAACGAGAACTCTCCGCTGCTGCCGCGGACCTCCAAGAGGAAATCGGCCCTGCTGGTGTCGTCTCGCATCAGGAAGCAGCTGTGAGTAAAAAAAAAACTGAGCGAATCGTCCCGCTGTGACCTTTGACCTCCCTGCAGCAGTTACCTGGACTCAGTTCAGCTCCCTGAAATCTGACTCGTGTGTCTTCGTCTTCGTCAGGAACCTTCTGGACAACCACCCGGACCTGAACTCAGACGGAGACGAAGAGGACGAGTTCGTTCCGTCCAGGAAGGAGTTGCAGAGCAGCGAGGAGGAGGAGGAGGGGGCGGAGCTAGATAGTGATGAAGAGTTGGTGGTGAAGAAGAAGGGCCGGCGCTCTGCAGCTGGATGTCGCACGCCTCAATCCAAGAGGACGACTCGTTACTCCACCAGAACGCCGCGAAAGACTCAGAGTTCAAAGGTCAGTGTCCTTCTCCTCACCTTGTCTCCTCACGTCGTCTCCTCACCTCCTCTCCTCGTCTCCTCTGTTCTGACAGGTCGCGCCCGGCACGCCGCGGACGCCCCGTCAGGCCACGCCCATCATCCCCAGCCGGTCTCTGCCGGCCCAACAGCCCGCCAACGTCCTGGAGGAGGCCAGGACCAGGTGAGTCCACGTCTCGGACTGACTGACCTTTGACCCTGTATCCGGCTGGGATAGACTCCACCCCGCCTGTGAGCCTGCACAGGCCCAGATTTGATTGCTAGGTGTTACCGTGACGACCTATAAACTCTGTGTTTCCTGGTCAGGCTGCACGTGTCCTCGGTGCCCGAGTCGCTGCCCTGCAGGGAGCAGGAGTTTCAGGACATCTACAGCTTCGTGGAGAGCAAAATCCTCGACGGCACGGGAGGGTGAGACGAACCCAAACCTGGAGAGGCTCGCTGGCTCCGCCCACTTCTGTTTTTTGTTTAATGACGCTGACCTCCCGTCCGCTCGTCGTTGCAGCTGCATGTACATCTCCGGCGTTCCGGGAACGGGAAAGACGGCGACGGTCCACGAGGTGATGCGCTGCCTGCAGCACGCCGCCGACGTGGACGAGATCCTGCCGTTCCGCTTCATCGAGGTCAACGGGATGAAGATGACGGACCCTCACCAAGCCTACGTCCAGATCCTGCAGGTGGGGGAGGGGCGGGGGCGGAGCTTAGCTGACAAAGGGTTTGATCTCGTTATTTATTGTTATCGATGTGACGTTATATCAGCAGCTAATTTTCCAACATTTGTCTTTTATTTTCTGAGCATAAAGATCCAGCTGCGTTATGGGAAATGTAGTTTTTGTTTGTTTTGTTTTTTAGTTTAACCCACTCTGAGGATTTTAAATCCTTATTCCTGCTGCAGATTCTTTGTATTCGGCCTCTTGTGACTCCATGAAAGTCTGTTCCTGAATTTTCGGCCCCATGTGCGAGGATGATTTCTGATATTATATATTTTATATATTATTTTATATGTATTTCCCTGCAGAAGCTGACGGGTCAGAAAGCCACCAGCGACCACGCCGCCGCCCTGCTGGAGAAGAGATTCAGCAACCCTGCGCCGAGGAAGGAGACGACGGTGCTCCTGGTGGACGAAGTGAGAACCGTGTTTTAACTACTAATTTAAAACATTTTCTGGTTTCACCACCGACCTGAAACCAGAGCAGAGAAACCTCTGATTTCGGGTCAAAATTTTATGCAACAGAAAATTTTCAACATGCCTGTGTTTGAGCCCATGCTGTGATTTCCACTGGAGAATCATGGCTGCTTTTTTTTTTTTTAAAGCGATGTCGCCTGAAGGCCCGAAGATTACAGACATCCAATATTGTTTTTTGGTCTTTTATCCCTTTGCCTTTAGATTTTGTGGAAATCCCTGCATAGGCTCAGGAACACCTGCACACCTTCAGTAAATTTATGACTTTTGATAATCGTATCAACACTCGTGACAACATTTCTTATTACTTTCAGAGGTTTTATTTATTTTGAATTTTATTTCTTGCAATAACAATAATTAACATAAATTCAACAAATATTCACAATATTTTTAAATGTAGCAAAATTCCTCCGATTTGAAAAAATAAATAAGAAATTCACACAAAATTGCGTCACAAAGTCGCACAAAAACCCACTCAATTTAACAACTTGCTTTTATACCGCCACACTGCCCCCTACTGTTCATGCAGTGAAATGTGAAGCAGCCATAAAAAAACAAGTAAATCAGCCGTAAAAAGAATAAACGTGTTTTTTAACGAGACCTTAACGAGCTGTTCTTCGTGTTTTTGGACGCCTGCAGTTGGACCTGCTGTGGACGAGGAAGCAGAACGTGATGTACAACCTGTTCGACTGGCCGACGCGGCGCCACGCCCACCTGGTGGTTCTGACCATCGCCAACACCATGGACCTGCCGGAGAGGATCATGATCAACAGGGTGGCCAGCAGACTGGTGAGGACTCACATCAGCGCTGATGTCAGCTCGTGAAGATCGCAGGTTTTGTAAATTCAGGGGAGGAAGCGACGACCTTCACGAGGGAAGAATCCAGTGTCGCCTCTTCATCGAAATCAACGTGACCGCTGGTACGTGAACGTTTGTGATTTCACCACGGACCATTTTGGGTCAAACTTTTGGAGAACAGAAAATCTTCCAACAATGTCGAGTGTTCCTGAGCCCATGCGGTGAGTTCCACTACAAAAATCACAGCTGTTTTTAAAAGCGTACTGGCCCAAAGATCACAACTGTCCAATATTTATTTCTGGCTTTGTCCATTGCCCTTTAGATTTTGTGGAAATCACTGCATGGGCTCAGGAACACTCGGCTGTTAGTGAACATGTTGAAAATCTGATGTTTCTCTGCTGCAGTTTCAGGTTTCACGGTGAAATCACAAATGTTAACGTACCAGCGGTCACGTTGATGTCGACCGAGAGACGACTCTGAATACTTCCTGCTGCTCTGCGTGCATCGCCGTGCTGCGTTCAGGAACACTCTCTGAACCCTTTAATCCTGGAGGGTTTTAAAACTGGTGTGAGCTGTTGTGTGGATGTTTTTTTTCAGGGTTTGACCCGGATGTCCTTCCAGCCGTACAGCTTCAAGCAGCTGCAGCAGATCATCACGTCGCGGCTGAACAAGTTGAAGGCGTTTGAGGAGGACGCGCTGCAGCTGGCGTCCAGGAAGGTAAGACGGGTCGACCCGGACGCCTCTCACGGGTCTCCGTGGCGCCTCCGTGGCAGCGCAGGTCTCAGTGTCCCTCTCCTCCACCAGGTGGCGGCGCTGTCGGGCGACGCCCGCCGATGTTTGGACATCTGTCGCCGGGCGACGGAGATCTGCGAGCACTCCGACTCTTCTGCCTCCGCCGGATTGGTGGGAATGAGTCACGTGATGGAGGCGTTGGATGAGATGTTTTCCTCGGCCTACATCGCCGCCATCAGGTGAAGCGTGTCGCCGTGGTAACAGACCGTGAAATGCTGTTTTTGTGTGCGTGTGTGTTTTTTGACTGTGTATGTTTGCAGGTGTGCGTCGGTGCAGGAGCAGCTGTTCCTCCGGGCCGTCATCGCAGAGTTTCGGCGGCTGGGATTGGAGGAGGCCACGTTCCAACAGGTGAGAAACACACGAAGAAGAGGCAGAAAAAAACAGGATTTTAAAACTAAAATAAAAGGAAAATAAAACGGCTGCAACTCAAATATTGTGAATAACTTTCGAGATAGAAAATAATCAACCCCTGAAGGTTTTGTTTTCGGCGTGTCCTACCTGTGGTAACGCCTCCCTGGGTTCGGTCTGGCAGGTGTTCGTGCAGCACCGGGCTCTGTGTCGGGTGGAGGGTCTGCAGCCCGTCGGCGTGTCGGAGGGTCTGGCGGTGTGTCGGCGTCTCGGCGCCTGCAGGCTGCTGCTGCTGGAGCCGAGTCGGCTGGGAGTCCTGCAGCGCGTCCGCCTCAACGTCAGCCAGGACGACGTGCTCTACGCCCTGAAGGCCGACTGAGATCCACGCAGAGGACGACGGATTGGAGCTCCGACGGAGGTGAGCCGTCTCTGGAGGCGGCGATCTGGTCTGTGGCACGAGTGGGAGGAGTTTCCAAACCCCACACAAGTTTTACGATGCTGCACATTTTACTGAAACTTTTTCCCCACAAATCTGACTTTCGTGTTTTAGATCTTTTTCTTTTTTAATG
This sequence comes from Brachyistius frenatus, assembly GCF_029030835.1. Taxonomy (NCBI): domain Eukaryota; kingdom Metazoa; phylum Chordata; class Actinopteri; family Embiotocidae; genus Brachyistius; species Brachyistius frenatus. The sequence continues at coordinate 353,451 of NW_027210872.1, forward strand.
GGAGACTTCTTGACGTCCCCAGTTTTATTTGAAATGTGTGATTTTTGCTGTTAATTTTAATGTCTTATTTTTTTGTTTCAATACTTGAATATGCAATAAAACTCATCTTTAATATGAACCGACGTTCTTTTTTGTTTTTTCTCACAGCGAGAGCATGAATTTTTTAAAGTTTATAAAAAAAAAAATGTTGGTGTTGTCCCTGAATGTTGTAACAACAGGTAGGTAGGTAGGTATTTACTTTATTAATCCCCGAGGGGAATTTTTTTTTTAAAACAACAGAGTTCATATTAAAAAAACGGAGTGGCATTTAATGGCAGCTGTTAATATTTAGCTGCTACGTTAGCATCAAAATAATCTTGTTAGCCTAAACAAGCAAACGGTAGCTGCTACATTCAATTCAATTGTATTTATAAAGTACCAAATCACAACATGGCACTTCACACATTAAAGTCCCTTCAGCTGAACTTTATAATATTATACAGAGAAATTCTACAATTCAACAATTCCCACATAAACTAGGAGGTGAAAACTCCTCTTTAAGGGAGAAAAACCTCCAACAGAGGGAAGAAAAACTCCCTTTAACAGGAAGAAACCTCCAACAGAACCAGGATCAGAGGTGGGCGGAGCATCTGTTAACAGAACCAGGATCAGAGGTGGGCGGAGCATCTGTTAACAGAACCAGGATCAGAGGTGGGCGGAGCATCTGTTAACAGAACCAGGATCAGAGGTGGGCGGAGCATCTGTTAACAGAACCAGGATCAGAGGTGGGAGGAGCATCTGTTAACAGAACCAGGATCAGAGGTGGGCGGAGCATCTGTTAACAGAACCAGGATCAGAGGTGGGCGGAGCTTCTGTTAACAGAACCAGGATCAGAGGTGGGCGGAGCATCTGTTAACAGAACCAGGATCAGAGGTGGGAGGAGCATCTGTTAACAGAACCAGGATCAGAGGTGGGAGGAGCATCTGTTAACAGAACCAGGATCAGAGGTGGGCGGAGCATCTGTTAACAGAACCAGGATCAGAGGTGGGCGGAGCTTCTGTTAACAGAACCAGGATCAGAGGTGGGCGGAGCATCTGTTAACAGAACCAGGATCAGAGGTGGAGAACATCTGTTAACAGAACCAGGATCAGAGGTGGGCGGAGCATCTGTTAACAGAACCAGGATCAGAGGTGGGCGGAGCATCTGTTAACAGAACCAGGATCAGAGGTGGGCGGAGCATCTGTTAACAGAACCAGGATCAGAGGGCGGAGCATCTGTTAACAGAACCAGGATCAGAGGTGGGCGGAGCATCTGTTAACAGAACCAGGATCAGAGGTGGGCGGAGCATCTGTTAACAGAACCAGGATCAGAGGACGGAGCATCTGCTTCGACCAGTTGGGGTGAGAGGAGAGCAGAGAGAGAAAAGGACAGCATAGAGATACAAAACATGAACGTTAGCCTTAATAAGATAATATAATATAAATAAAATGTTCTGCAATTTTTTACACTGTAGTTTTATGTCAAATTTAAAATATAAGTCTTCAGTTTGAAATCTTCAGAAATGTAAATGTGTTTTAAATGGAGCTATTATCATACATGGTTTTATAAATACTATATATATGTATATATATATATATATACTTCCATACTGAAAATCAGGAATTACGTTTTTATTTCTAAACCTGCATAAACTACAAAACAAATGTGTTACCAGAGGGGAAACGGCTGTATTTTATTTTGAAATGCAGCGGAAGTGGTCGGAGCTACTCGGTCTGACTTGCAGAAGAAGAAGAATCACAAACAGTGGAGGGGAAAGAAAAGTGCCCGAATCTGCAGCTGTATCTGAGGGGAACGTTCAGAACCACATTTGTTGGAGGAAGATGGAGTCTCCGGCGGCGGAGATCGACGGCAGCGCGATGGAGGGCGTGAGTACCGCGTTTTATTCACCGGAGCACGAACCAACAACGCCGCTTGTTCCGCGCCGCTCGCGTGCTAACAGAAGGCTAACGAGCGAGCGGCGGCTAGCTGCCGGTTGTGACCGTCTTTCGATGTCGGTTCTCCGCAGGGCGGACAGATCCTGAGAGTCTCCGCGGCGCTCAGCTGCATCACCGGCACCTCCATCAACATCACCAAAATCCGAGCCGGCAGGAGCACACCGGGGCTCAGGTGAGTTAGCGGCGCCGCGCCGGCTAGCACGCTATAACGTTAGCCTATTCATTAAAGTTGGCTGATTTCACTCAGCATCGTTTTAATAACACAATCAAACGCCTGTGTTATTAATTTCAACCATAATCTATTAATACTCAATAAATCACATTCATCGGCTTTAACCTCGCGAAATTTATCTGGACGCTGCTGCTGAGAAACGAAGTGGAGACAACAGAAAAGAGCAGCTCGGTTTATCATGAAGTGGAGCAGCTCGGTTTATCATGAAGTGGAGCAGCTCGGTTTATCATGAAGTGGAGCAGCTCGGTTTATCATGAAGTGGAGCAGCTCGGTTTATCATGAAGTGGAGCAGCTCGGCTCGGTTTATCATGAAGTGCAGCAGCTCGGTTTATCATGAAGTGCAGCAGCTCGGTTTATCATGAAGTGGAGCAGCTCGGTTTATCATGAAGTTTATCATGAAGTGCAGCAGCTCGGTTTATCATGAAGTGGAGCAGCTCGGTTTATCATGAAGTGGAGCAGCTCGGTTTATCATGAAGTGGAGCAGCTCGGTTTATCATGAAGTGCAGCAGCTCGGTTTATCATGAAGTGCAGCAGCTCGGTTTATCATGAAGTGGAGCAGCTCGGTTTATCATGAAGTGGAGCAGCTCGGTTTATCATGAAGTGGAGCAGCTCGGTTTATCATGAAGTGCAGCAGCTCGGTTTATCATGAAGTGGAGCAGCTCGGTTTATCATGAAGTGGAGCAGCTCGGTTTATCATGAAGTGGAGCAGCTCGGTTTATCATGAAGTGCAGCAGCTCGGTTTATCATGAAGTGCAGCAGCTCGGTTTATCATGAAGTGGAGCAGCTCGGTTTATCATGAAGTGCAGCAGCTCGGTTTATCATGAAGTGCAGCAGCTCGGTTTATCATGAAGTGCAGCTCGGTTTATCATGAAGTGGAGCAGCTCGGTTTATCATGAAGTGCAGCAGCTCGGTTTATCATGAAGTGCAGCAGCTCGGTTTATCATGAAGTGCAGCAGCTCGGTTTATCATGAAGTGCAGCAGCTCGGTTTATCATGAAGTGGAGCAGCTCGGTTTATCATGAAGTGGAGCAGCTCGGTTTATCATGAAGTGGAGCAGGCCTTCCAGAAAGCTCCGTTATCCTGCAGCTCCATTAAGTTCATTAGATTTTACTGATTAAAAATGTTTTGCCAAAAATACTTTTAGTTGACAAAAGCAGAAAAAAAACTTTGACAAATTAAATATGTATTTATGTACGTTTTTCCTTTTAAAATCATGTTGTCAACGGGTTTTAACAGTCCGCTTAAAGGAAACTTTAAAATATAAAATATTGAAATGGAGTTTGGTGAGTATTGTTTGTGTGTGTTTGCAGACCGCAGCACCTGAGCGGCCTGCAGCTGGTCTCAGATCTGTGTTCTGGCGATCTGCAGGGAGGAACCATCGGTTCCACTGACATCAGTCTGACTCCAGGAAAGATCCAGTCTGGAAACCACACGGCCGACCCGCAGACGGCCGGGTGAGAGCGGCGGACAGACCCAGGAAACAGCTGCTGTGACATTTGTTGTCTTGTTTTTAACACTGTGATGTGTATTTGTAATCTCTTTGTGTGTGTTAGGAGTGTGTGTCTGCTGATGCAGGTAGCTCTGCCCTGTGCTCTGTTTGCTGACGCCACCTCCCAGCTCTGTCTGAAGGGGGGAACCAACGCAGAGATGGCTCCTCAGATTGACTACACTGTCAAGGTGCACACACACACACACACACACACACACACACACACACACACACACACACACACACACACACACACACACACACACACACACACACTCTGTATCGCACACATCTGGCCTGTGAACCATCTTCATGCATCTTGATGACTACAGTGAGTCTGTGCTGCTATTTGACATAGTTTCCACCAGAGGGCGCACTGATGCAGGCAAAGAAACCAGACAGACCTGCTTCATCTCCATAGCAACGACCCTCTGTTGGAGTCTGTAAAATGGTTCTGATCCAGAAGTGTCTTCAGCTGCAATACCAGCGAGCGCCACTAGAGGTCGGCTCCAAAAAGCCTCCGGCTCCATAGACTCCCATTCAACTTCTCTCATCAAATCCAAAGTGAATAAAATGTGTCCATCAGTTATCTCGGTGTTGTTAGCTAAAGTCACTCCTTCTTCTTAGTTTTCTGGAGGTCCATCTGAAAATAATCCCTCATTCATTAGAAAAGAAGATTCAAGAAGACCTGTTTTTGGGGGCGTGTCTGTTTGATTGACAGGCCTGTGGTGCAGTCAGGTTACAGCTATCGGTGGGCGGGACGTAGTATCGTCAGGTTTCCGATCAGATCGGTCAGATCCACCGCTGGCTCCTCCCCCAGCTCGTCCAAATATGGTCACTGAAACTGCTGAGTCAACATTTAACGGTTTCTTCTTCAGGTCTTTAAACCCATCGTCGAGCGGTTCGGATTCCAGTTCGACTGTGACATCAGAATGAGGTCAGTTTACAGACACGGTAGAAAACAAAGTAGAAGTGTGTGTGTGTGTGTGACTGACTGTGTGTGTTGTGCGTCAGGGGCTTCTACCCTAAAGGCGGAGGCGAGGTGATGGTGACGGTGAACCCGGTCAAAGAGCTGCTGCCCGTCACCATGACGGAGAGAGGAAACATCACCAAGATCCACGGCAGAGCGTTCGTTGCCGGCGTGCTGCCCTACAAAGTAAAGTTCACCACACACACTTTAAACACTGCAGGGTCACAGACAGGAAGTGATGTCACAGTAAACTTTAAAATAAAAGTTTTTTACATCCTGAGGTGACTTCTGTGCAATTATTGCTCGATATTAATGATGATTATAAAGTAATATGGAACAAATATTCAGCTTAAAGTTACGTAGCACTTTATTTTTTTCCCAGAATTGAAGATGTGTTTTTATTGCGCTGACTGTAGTTTTTTGTGCGTTTGTCGCCCTCAGCTGGCTAAAGACATGTCGACTGCTGCTGTTCGAACCATCAGGAAGGAAATCAAAGATCTTTACATCAACATCCACCCGCTGCAGGAGAAAGAAAATGCTTTTGGCAACGGGAACGGCATAATGTAAGCCCCGCCCACCTATCAACGCAGCTATAATTCAACAGGAAGTGGCAGCTGAGTGACAGTTTGACAAAAGCTGTGATAATGTAAAACAGTTCAGTGACTTTATATTTAAACTGGAGTTTCCCACATCCAGTGAATGCAGCATTACAAAGCAGGTGTGTCATCAGCAGCTCTCTGATTGGTCGATTTTGTCTCTTCTGTTTCAGAATCATAGCAGAGTCCTCTACAGGTTGCATGTTTGCAGGTTCGGCTCTGGGAAAGAAAGGTGAGGAGTCGACCAGCAGGTGGCAGCAACGCTGATTGGTCAAGCTCTATAGAGCAGGTGAGGGGTGTAAGCAGACAGCTGTGATTGACAGCCAGGTAAACACTCACCTGTATGTGTGTTTCAGGTGTGTACGTAGATAAAATCGGTATCGAAGCTGCTGAGATGTTACTGAGAAACATCAGACACAACGGCTGCGTTGACGAATTCCTGCAGGACCAGGTGAGACACGCCCACTGATACGTACCTGCAGACCTCGCTGTGACCTCACCGTGACCTCACTCTGACCTCTTCTTCCTCCACAGCTCATCATCTTCATGGCGTTGGCAAAGGGAACGTCTCGGATTCGAACCGGCGCCGTGACACTGCACACGCAGACGGCCATCCACATCGCAGAGCAGCTGACTCAGGTGAGAAGGACACACACAGTACACACAGTACACACACACAGTACACACACAGTACACACAGTACACACACACAGTACACACAGTACACACACACAGCACACACACAGTACACACACAGTACACACACACAGTACACACACATAGCACACACACACAGCACACACACACACACACACAGTACACACACACAGTACACACACAGTACACACACACACAGTACACACACTGACTTCTGAAGCTCCGACATATTGAGTCTGAACTTTAACGTGTTTGTTGGTTTTTATTCGCAGGCAAAGTTCACGATAACGAAGTGCGAGGACGAGCTGAGCAGCAACGTCACCTACATCATCGAATGTCAAGGATCAGGAGCAACTAACCCCAACCTGTAGTTCAATACACACACACACACACACACACACACACACACACACACACACACACACACACACACACACACACACACTCACACTCACACACACACACACACACACACACACACCACACACACACTCAGACACACACACTCACACTCAGACACACACACACACACTCAGACACACACACACACACACACACACACACACACACACACACACACACACACACACACACACACACACACACACACACACACACACACACACACACACACACACACACACACACACACTGTCTCCTGGACTCGGCCGACCCGCTCAGCTTCTGTCTCTCAGGGTTTTTCCTTAAATACTGTAATGAATAAATAAAACTCTTTCCAGCGGTCGTTTCTGTCTGTTTCTCATTGATTTAAAGGGTCATTACATATTTCTCACTTCTGGACCTCGTTTGAGTCGCAAGATACCGAGTCAAGTTCAAGCCAAGATTCTTCAATAAGTCGAGATTTAAAGGGTTTAAAATTGAATTTATGGCATTTGAGTCAAATTAAGTTTATAAACCTTCAGAGAAAGTTCTGAATCGTACGTAGAAAATTATGATTGTAAAAGATTATTACTCGTGTATTTACACTTCGTTGATATGACTTTTCACGCGTGAGACGAGAACAATTCCTCCATTTAAAGAGTTTAATATCTGAAAGATTTATAACTTTTTAAAGCATAAATGAACTTTCTAGCTGAAAGTATGTTAAACTAGTTAAAGTTCAAAGTAGAGAAAGTTTTTAGAGGATTCAAACTCTTCATTTCAATGGGAAAAAAAGTTTTAATAAAATGTTTCATATTTTCCAAAAGTATAAAAACAGTCAAAAGGAATCCAATTCGCTCGAAAGAGCTGAAGATTTTGGTAGTTTAAGTGTTTAAGCAAAATAAATTAAAGACGGAAAAACTTACAGAAGCAAAAACAATCATAAATAATCAAATAAGTCAGAGTGAGAATTTTTTTAAATTTTTTTTAAAGGTCGGTTACGACTTTTTGAGTGACAGTTCTTGGATGAAATATTTTGCTTTTGCAGTCGAGATCCTGAGATTTCCAGGTTTTTTATTTAACATTTCATCTGTTGTTGCTTCTGATTTTCTGGCTCTGAAGTTGATTTTGCTCCGACAGTTGAATTCTGGGAACTGTAGTTTATTTCAGTTTGAGTGTCAACAGGCCGCAGTGAGACGGTCGGTTGTCTCCGTTCGTCCCTGCGGGTTGAACCGGGTGACCTCCGCCAGGCTTCCCTGCTGGATCCGGTCCCAGACTTCCTGCGGTCCCCGTCCTTGTTTCCGTGATGTCACCGGCGTGGTGTCGTGTTTGATAGTCCCTCTAACCTCTTTAAGTCACCTGCCGCAGGTGAGCCGATGTACAGTGTGTACAGCAGGAAGTCCAGCTCGGACCTCAATTGTGTGTTGAAACCCGAGCAGGCTGTAAACTCACACTTCTGTCCCCTCTGGAACCAGGAGAAACCCGATCCAGGTCACTTGACACCGCCTCGGCTCGGCCAAGTCCTCGCAGTCTGCTCGCCGCCCTGCAGCATGGCAGACACCGGGGCCTGGAGGACGCACCAGGAGGGCCCCCGGATCCTCCAGCCAGGACCAGGACCGGGGCCGGGGCCGGGGCCGGGACCGGGATTAGGACCAGTACCGGGATTGGGACCGGGACTGGGACCGGGGTCCGGACCAGCTCCAAACCGTGTGTGGATCTCACTGATCGCAGGTGAGTTTGACGTCATCAGTTTGATATAAACAAAGGGTCGGCAGATATTAAAGGACCAATCTGTAGTTTAAACAGCAATACATTTCAGCCAATCAGAACAGATTATTTCACCTGCTGCCAAAACAAATAAATTGATTTATTCTGTGAAGGAAGGAAGAAGTAACACCAAAATAAAATAATAACTTTCAGTCTTGTTTATAACTCACCAAACCGAGAACAGGCGAAGCCCCGTCACTAAACTGGTTGTTTTCCTTTTCTGGGGACGAGAACGAAGACATCTGCAGCTCCTTGACATGTCTTTTAATGTCCTTTAATGCAGTTTGACAAAAATATATGTATGTCTCCCAGTTATTATTTTCCTGAAAGTCTGCTGTGACTTGAAAGATTAAGAAAATAGTGAATAAATAACAATACATAACTACAAAACCTTTATTCAAAGTGAGATTTGAGACTAACTACAAAAAAAGTGATAATTATAGTTAGATAAACTGGGATTTAACTGTAACACTGCTATAACAACAAAATAATAATAACCCCAGAGAGAAAAGAAAGATGATGTATTCTCTAATGTTATGTCTACATGATAATAACACACACAAAAAAAGTCGCGTTTTTACAGCTCTTTTATGTCCATGTAAACAATTGTACGTTTTAAAAAGTTAAAAACAACAATTACACGCACAGTAAACCGAAGTTTTCGGTTTAAAATCTGTTCTGCAGTGTCGCAGTTCAGTGAAAACGGCCTCCGCGTCGTCCTTTGTCCCTCTGGTACCCTGAAAGCCTCATTGTTGACGTGCTTCCCAGCGGACCGTGAAGGCAGCACGGGGGCTGTTCTGTGGGCAGCGGCTCCCGTTGCCCCGGCAACGAGTCTTAAAGACGGACTCGGTCCCTCAGAGCGCTCAGACTCTTCGGAGCGTCGAACCGGGAGCTAACATGCTAAACCGGGAGCGCTTACCGGGTAAAAAAACCGAAAAACAAAACAGCGGAAGCGTTCGTCAAATCAAAGAGGAGCCGCGGAGGCTGATGGGAAACTGAGGAGAAAGTTTTTAAAACTTTTTAAGGAACTCTGCGTCCGGCTGCCCGCTAGCCGGCTAACGGCTAAACGAGCGGGCTCGCAGTTTGAAAAGTTTGCGGAGCTCGAAGGAGTTACCGACCGGGAATTAGACGGGACCGACCGGGAATTAGACGGGACCGACCGGCAGTTAGACGGGACCGACCGGCAGTTAGACGGGCCCCATGACGGTGGAGCGCGTGAAGCACTCCCCGGTCCTGTCCGTCCTGTTCAGGGCGGCGGAGGACCGGGAGCCGCAGGGAGCCGCGGAGTTCATCAAAGGTACCTCCTCCAGCCGGACGAACTTCTGTCTAAAACCAGCGAGCTGCTGAGTTTATAAACGTTACAAAGAAAATCAAATGTTTTAGAGGTTTTTTGACTCTAAAAATCAATACAACTTTATTGTCTAACTTTGGAGCACAAAATTCAGTTTACAAAACAATAAACATCAGACATCGGTGGGAAGTAATCAGATTACTGAGGTACAAGTACAAGTACTGCAAAGTATAAATACTCAGAAAGTTCTTGTTTGTTCGCTCTGGATCATATCTGATTATATATGACATCAGATTACTGATCATTATTTTACTCTTATTTTCCTCCGTCTGCAGGTGTCACATCACAAAAAGCAAAAACTATATTAAACTCAAACTTAATAATAAAACAGCAAATGATTGAAAAGACAATTTAATTTAGAGTTTTGTTGAAGTCGTAAATACACATTATTTTATGGGTTTTTCAATACAAACTGAATGAATTTAATTTAAAAATGTTTCATTAAAAGGTTAAAAATGAGTTTTTAAAGTAAGAATAATTCGGTATTTCAGGTTAAACGGACATTAAACAAGAAGTTAAAGTTAAATACATCAGGTGGTCGTTGGTTTTAAAGGAAACACACTTTTTACTTCTCTTTAAAACTTTTATCTTTGATTACAAACTTTTTCCAAAAGCACATTTACGTGTGAATATAAGTTTGCCGTCTGTTCCTGTCCGACAGAACGTTTGTACTTCGCCACGTTACGCAGCAAACCGAAGAGCACCGCCAACACACACTACTTCTGCACCGACGACGAGTTCGTCTACGAAAAGTAAGTCCACCACCTGCCGCACGGCATTCTGGGTACCCGGGTTTGTGTGATTATTATTTTTAATGTATTTTATTTCATGTATGTTATTGTATTTTGTTTAACATTATTTTAATTTATTTAGCGTTATTTCATGTTATTTAATTTAATTTAATGTTATTTATTTTATTAAACTTTTTTGTTCCTCATAAAATAAAACCACTTCAGCTCGTTGTTACGTAGCTGCGTTGTGTTTATGTGCGCTGCTGTAACTCCACGTGATATTTATCCGTCGTAAATATCATTTTTCAAACGTGTTTGTTGACTCGAGGCAGCGAACAGGAGTTTCAGCTCTGACAGATGTTGACAGATGTTAGTGAGTTCAGTCAGATCAGTTAAGGACCGACGTTTGTGTGTCAGCAGCTGGAGGATGTGTGTGATGGACTCGTCTAAAGTGTGTGTGTGTGTGTGTGTGTGTGTGTGTGTGTGTGTGTGTGTGTGTGTGTGTGTGTGTGTGTGTTTCTACAGTTTCTACGCTGACTTCGGCCCTCTGAATCTCTCCATGTTGTACCGATACTGCTGCAAACTCAACAAGAAGCTCAAAGTGAGTTTCTGCTGCTGCGACGCTCCCAAAGCAGGAATGTCCAGAATGCAACAGGAGAGTCACAGATTCACTCTTTCACAGCGAGGTCTCACTCTTTCACAGATTCACTCTTTCACAGATTCACTCTGTCACAGATTCACTCTTTCACAGCGAGGTCTCACTCTTTCACAGATTCACTCTGTCACAGATTCACTCTTTCACAGTGAGGTCTCACTCTTTCACAGATTCACTCTTTCACAGATTCACTCTGTCACAGATTCACTCTTTCACAGTGAGGTCTCACTCTTTCACAGATTCACTCTTTCACAGCGAGGTCTCACTCTGTCACAGATTCACTCTTTCACAGATTCACTCTGTCACAGATTCACTCTTTCACAGCGAGGTCTCACTGTCTGATCGTTGGGTGTCTCCGCTCCTCCTTCACACTGTAAACATTCGTCCTCTGTGTTTTGTGTTTGATGTACGTTGCCATGGTGACCACATTCCTCCAGTCGACTGGTTGTCAATTCATCATGACAGAATCCTCCTGTCCTGCCTGGTCGTCATGTCCTCCCTGGTTGTCATGTCCTCCCTGGTCGTCATGTCATCCCTGGTTGTCATGTCCTCCCTGGTCGTCATGTCATCCCTGGTTGTCATGTCCTCCCTGTGTAACACAGTGTTTACCTGTCACACAGTGTCCACGCTGAAAGTGTCTCCATCTGTATATAAAGACGGACGTGTCCCCCTGGTGGTCCTCGGTGGTTTTACACTTTAAGACGTCGCTGCTCGTTGTTTTTTCTTCTCTTCACTGTAAACGTGACTCGCTGCATGTTTTTCCTCTTCATCTTTTTCTTCTTCTGTGTTCTTACCTCGTGTCGGCGGTCTCTGTGGGGTCGTGACCTCCTGCGGGAGCTGCAGCTCGGTGTCAGGTGTTATTTTGGATGATCGGAGGATCGGCGGTCCGTCTCTAATGAGAAAAATGAGGCCGAGCATCTGACGGTCGGCTGTGAGAATCTGCAGCTGACCGTTGATCGCTGACTCAGCAGCTCCGTCCACAACAAAAAACACACAGACGGAAATTACAGTCTTGACTATTAATCAATGATTTAAAAAAAAAAAAAAAAAAAAAAAGGTTTCTAACGATCTTCCTGTGCTGCTTCCTGTTGTGTGCAGTCGTTCACTCTGACCAGGAAGAGAATCGTTCACTACGCCAGCTTCGACCAGAGGAAGAGGTCCAACGCTGCCGTACTGATCGGAGGCTACGCTGTGAGTACATCGCTTCTTATTGGTCAGCGGGTGGAAATAAAAAATAAAAACAACAACAACCGAGGTGTCCCTGAGGAGACCTGAGACGTTAAAGTCCTCAGAGACCGAAACCCTTTAAATCCACTTAAATCAAAGGAAAGAGGTGATGCAGGACCTACTTTACAATTAAGGTTGTTTTTAGGTTTTCTTCGTTGTCACGATGATCCAGTGATGGTGATCTGTACATCCATGACTGCATTACACACAGGAAGTGTTGACGGGTAATTCGGCTGCCAAACATTTTAATTTACTGGAGAAAAACAAGTTTGTGTTTGTGAGAGATATACGATATAAGTCCAGTGTTTCCCTTCGAATGGGACCCCTGGAAAAAAAACACCTCCACCTCTGCTGTGTTTCTGTCCTCTGATCTCTGTGTGTTTGACTGTGGGCGGAGCTTAAACCGCTGCTGCTCTGACACGGTGCGGAGCAGACACACTTGGACAGATTAAAAAATAAAATGATACAAAATGCTAAAAAGGGTTGTCAAATAAACTAAATACTAAATGTCCTTCAGGGCAAATTGAAAACAAAGTTATAGTGATTTAAAATACAAATCAGGCTTTTACCCCGATGTACAACGGAGGCTGGAAAAAAGAGGAGTGACCCTTTAAAGTGGACTCTGTCTGAATACAGACCTCTGCAGGTGGATCACACACACACACACACACACACACACACACACACACACACACACACACACACACACACACACACACACACACACACACTCTCCTGCTGTGGTTTGTGTTGAATATTTGATGCCGGTTGAAGCAGCTGAAACAAAAGTTGATTGTGTGTCTAGAGCAGCTTCAGACAAGAACACACAATGTACACACAATGTACACACACTCAACACACACTCAACACACACCAACGTGTGGAGTTGATGTGTTTTCTCTGGAGAAAACTAGTTGACCTGTTTTTAATTCTGCAGACCAGTGAAAAGTGAAGGACTCATCCCATTATTTCTCTGTCAGGTGATCTACCTGAAGAAAACCCCAGAAGAAGCCTACCGAGCTCTGATCTCTGGTTCAAACGCCTCCTACCTGGCCTTCAGGTGAGTCTCAAACATTAGCCTATAAAAGAACATTATGAGAGTCTTTGATAACATCGTCTGGTCAGACGTGACACGTGAACACGTCTCTGGCGTGTTTTACAACATGAGGATCAACAGGAAGTTTAATAAAGACGATGACAGCAAACAGGGCGGCGAAAGTTAGTTTGAAGCTTCACTCGTTTCTGACAGAGGAGACGAGTTGTGTGTGTGTGTGTGTGTGTGTGTGTGTGTGTGTGTGTGTGTGTGTGTGTGTGTGTGTGTGTGTGTGTGCGTGCGTGTGTGTGCTTGTCAGATAAAGGGCTTTTTGTTGCCAACACACACACACACACACACTCTGACTGAGCCGTTATGTAACATCAGTAAATGGAGGAGGTCTCCGTTCTCCTGTCGGCCTCATGAGGAGCTCCGACCTCCCTACAGGCCGCGGAGGATTAAACACAGCGAGGGAGGCCACGCCCACCAGTGGGGGGGGGGGGTATTGTGCTCCGTGCAGTCTGAACTGCTGACAGCTGAATTATTGATGTTAAATACAGATGGTCCAATATTCGAATTTAATAAACAGCTGGTGACGCTAAATCCTCCAGAAGATATAAATACCCCCCTCTTCCCCCGACGTGGAGGTATGCGTGAGAGACGTGAGAGTTTCTGTCGCCGCGGTGATAACGAAGCTGAAAGTTCACACCGAGGACAATGTTTAAAAAACAATCTGCAGCTCCTCAGACGTGGACGTTAATGAGAGTTCAGCTGCAGGTGAAGATCCTGAAACACCTGACGGGTGACGTCAGCTGACAGTCAGCTGATCCTGGACCTGCTGCAGCTGACAGTCAGAGTTCCTCACTGTCAGCTGCAGCAGGTCCAGGATCGCTTCCTGTTCTGGTTATTTAACCAAATCACATCTAACAAATGATGTAAAGACAAAAACAAAATGGTACTTTAATAATTTAAAAAGTTTAGTGACACTGAGAACGTTTCTGTTTTTATGTTTATGCTGTTATGACTATTGATCTCATGTGATGAATTAATTAGTAGTTAATTAAACCTCCATCAGGCCGAGCTGTTAATCCGTTTATCTCACGTGTCTCCGCAGGGACGCCTCCTTTGGGAATTGCACCTACAACCTCACAGTGCTGGACTGTCTGCAGGGCGTCAGGAAGGTGAGGGGAAGGAGGGGGGGGGACTTTTAGTGTCCGGTGGTTCTAAAAGCGCCGCAACGATAACCTGACGAGATCCTATCCAGGTGATCTGTGATGACTCGTCGTCGACCAATCAGGTTCGAGCTCTTCGGTAGCAGGTTAACGACACCGCGGGGACTCGGTGACTCACAGCAGAAAGTTACGAGGTGTTTGTTTGGGATCCAGACTGACGGGATCACAGTCTGCAGCTCTTTCAGCAGATTATTGTTACGTAACAGCTCGGCGACACAAGGAGCCGTTGTCCTGAGACGGCGGCCAATCAGAGAGCAGCAGCAGCTCCGTGTTCACTTCAGCAGATAAGTTCTCCCACCTGGGACCTGACGGACGTGGGAATCATTCACACCGTTAACTGCTTCATTGATGAGCTTTGACAGTTGTTGTTTTTCCTGATGAATACAACGCAAAATATTTTAGTTTCATGGTTTATGAAGAGGTTAAAAAGACATAATAAAACCAAAACATGTCAGATTTATCAGAAGAGTCTGAAAGTATAAAGCGGTATTTCTTGCAGGAGGATCAGATCATAACGGTTCAACGCTTCTCTCCCAAACACAAAAACACCTCAGAGGCTCTGCAAGAGGATTTATTTCATTTCATTAATGGTTTTTAGTGATTCAGTGATTTGAACCCTCTTCTGAAATAATTGTTTATTTTACTGTCCTGTCTTTAAAACATTAGATTTATATGTTCTCTTTTCATCAATATCTCTACATCTATCTCTACGTCTGTCTCTACGTCTATCTCTACGTCTATCTCTACATCTATCTCTACATCTCTATCGCTACATCTCTTATCACTACATCTCTTATCTCTACATCTCTATCGCCACATCTCTATCTCCACATCTCTATCTCTACATCTCTATCTTTACATGTATCTCTACATCTCTATCTCCTATCTCTATCTCTACATCTCTATCTCCACATCTCTATCTCTACATCTTTATCTTTACATCTCTATCTTTACATGTATCTCTACATCTCTATCTCTACATGTATCTCTACATCTCTATCTCTACATGTATCTCTACATCTATCTCTACATCTCTCTCTACATCTATCTCTACATCTCTATCTCTACATCTATCTCTACATGTATCTCTACATCTATCTCTACATGTATCTCTACATGTATCTCTACATCTCTATCTCTACATGTATCTCTACATCTATCTCTACATGTATCTCTACATGTATCTCTACATCTCTATCTCTACATGTATCTCTACATGTATCTCTACATCTCTATCTCTACATGTATCTCTACATGTATCTCTACATCTCTCTCTACATCTCTATCTCTACATCTATCTCTACATCTATCTCTACATGTATCTCTACATGTATCTCTACATCTCTATCTCTACATGTATCTCTACATGTATCTCTACATCTCTCTCTACATCTCTATCTCTACATCTCTATCTCTACATCTATCTCTACATCTATCTCTACATCTATCTCTACATGTATCTCTACATGTATCTCTACATCTATCTCTACATGTATCTCTACATCTCTCTCTACATCTCTATCTCTACATCTATCTCTACATCTCTCTACATCTCTATCTCTACATCTATCTCTACATGTATCTCTACATCTCTCTCTACATGTATCTCTACATCTCTCTCTACATCTCTATCTCTACATCTATCTCTACATCTATCTCTACATCTCTCTCTACGTCTCTATCTCTACATGTATCTCTACATGTATCTCTACATGTATCTCTCTATCTCTATATCTTTATCTCTATATCTTTATCTTTATCTCTATCTTCATCTCCATCTCGGACTGAATTTAATGAGCAGCTGTTTAACGGATGGAAATGTCCCGTCAATATAAAGATCCTTCGTAGGTTCAATACCACCACATTTTTTATTTAATATATGAAGATACAATATTGGATTAAATCCATGTTAATGTTGTTATTAATCCAGCCTGCAAACATTTTGGTCGCACACGCCAACAAAAACCGATGAAATGTGAAGAAATATTCTCATCGGTCAAACAACGATAAAAGTTTTCTGCTGGCCGTCTTGTGTGTTTCAGGCTCTGCAACACGGCTTCTTCGACTTCGAGACGTTTGACGTGGACGAGTACGAACACTACGAGGTGAGAGTCCTGCTGGCGCTCAGCTGACTGAGCAGAGTCATGATTCAACGAGACGACGCGACTCCTTTCTGTCTGATTGTTGGAGATCTGATGGAAAAACGGCTCAAACCAAACTCAATGCACATTTTAGACGAAATAAACAAATCTCAGTGCTTTGATTCTGTGGCGGAAAACAAAAAGCGCAGGAAGCTGCTGTCTCCAATGTTGTAGACCATTTTAGTAAATCGGCCTGTAGCGCCCCCCTCAGGACGACCAGAGTAATGACAGACAGACAGAAGAACTTTCATCAGAGAACAATTCAGAGTTTAATACCTGCAAACATTCATCCATAATCAAAATGACTCCTTTATTTAGAGATTATTAACGTGAAACTTGTTTGTGTCAGCGGGTCGAGAACGGAGACCTGAACTGGATCGTCCCGGGGAAGTTTCTGGCTTTCAGCGGACCTCATCCCAAAACCAAGATAGAGAACGGTGAGCGAACGCCTTCGGTCCCAGGAATTTAACCAAGTACATTTATTCAAGTACTTGTGTACAAATGTGAGGTATTTTATCTTCATTTGAGTATTTCCATTTACTACAACTTCATACTTTCTGTAAAGTCTCTTTTTTCTTCTTTTTTTTTTTTGCTGGTTTCAAATTTAAAATAATATGCTCTATATTTTTCATAAAACAACATTTTATATATTGCCTTGGTCTATTTTTAATTACATATTGAATTTGACATGATTTGCAAATAGTTGCATTTTGTGTTTATTTACATTTTACACAATTAAACCAACTTTTTTAGAAAACACGGTTATAGGTTGTAGAAATTCTACTTTTTACTTTTTAGTTTAATATAATCTCCATGGAAATGTAGGACATTAAATTCACAATTTTATTTAAACAATTTTTAATTTTTACTTTAATTTTTTTTAATATTATATATTTATATTGTATTTATTTTTTATTTTTGACTGTTTGTTTCTTTGACAGTAAACCTAATAAAATATTTGTCATAAAGCCCCATACATTTTTAGATTTTCTGTAAAAGTCCACAAGTGTACCAAGTTTTTAAAAAAAGTTTTATGATGCTCACAGTTGTCATGGAAACAGATGGAAGGTTACAGGATCCTTTTTATTAATTACAAAACAACAGTCACATCTTGTAAACTTCTAATTTCACTTATTTGTAGTTTATAAATTGTCAATAATTCAGAGAGGTGCATTTAATTTGACTTGAGGAGCACGTGAGCAGACTGTCCACCCAGCAGGGGGCGCTGCTGCATAGAGAAGGCAACACATTGACATGAAACCCTGTTAAAAGGATCTTAAAACAGACAACCAGTGAAGGGACTTTGGTACAGGTGAGGTGTTAACACCTGTGGTTGCTCCACCCCCTGTAGGTTACCCTCTTCACGCCCCCGAGGCTTACTTCCCATACTTCCGGAAGCACAACGTGACCACCGTCGTCCGCCTGAACAAGAAGATCTACGACGCCAAGCGCTTCACCGACGCCGGCTTCGACCACTGCGAACTCTTCTTCGTGGACGGCAGCACGCCGAGCGACATCATCACGCGCCGCTTCCTGCACATCTGTGAGAGCACCGAGGGCGCCGTTGCCGTCCACTGCAAGGGTAAGACTCCTGTCCTCTCTGATGTCCTCCCACCTCCTCCTGTCCTGTAAACGGGAGGTGTAGTTATCAGAGTGTCCAGCAGAGGGCGGCCTGCTCCTTCTAAGAGCTCATATCTGCAGATTAAGATGATGTCATGGTGAAGACAGGCTGTTTACAGCTCTGTGAAAACTCACTTCAGATGTTTAGATTCAGAGTTTCTCCTGAAACTCAAGAAAAGCAATTTATTTTCATTCTGATGCTGCGTCCGTTTGAGATTTATTTCACGTTTGGAAATCTCTGCTTTACAGGTTTAGACTGAATTTATGATTGGTTTTGATCTGGTTTTAGAACTAGTTCAGACTGGTCTTATACCTGTTTTAGAACTGGTTTTATACCAGACTGGTTTTAGAACTGGTTTTATACCAGACTGGTTTTAGAACTGGTTTTATACCAGACTGGTTTTTAGAACGGACTGTTTTGGACTGCTTCAGTGTGACTTCAGAAATGAAGCAGTGTGCCGGTACTTTGAGTGCATCGGGTCACAGTGTTCATCTGCAGCTCTGTTCTTTGGTTCTGATCCGGACAACCAGCAGGAAACCAGCCAGTGAAGCGCGTCAGAGGTAAACTGCTCTGCTGAATCATCACATCTCCTCTGGTCTCTCCATCTCTCATCAGCTGGTCTGGGCAGGACAGGCACTCTGATTGGCTGCTACCTGATGAAACACTACCGCTTCACGGCGGGCGAGGCCATCGCCTGGATCAGGATCTGCAGACCGGGCTCTGTGATTGGACCGCAGCAGAACTTCTTGGAGGAGTGAGTCTCTCTCTGGTGCTTCAGTTTAACCCGAGACGTCAGAATTTATTTAGTGTTTTTATTCTATTAGTGTTAAATTGGTGTTTTATTATCAAAAATTTAAGATGCAGCTCAAAACCTAAAAAAAATAAGACTCATCTCTCGGGGATTAATTTAATATAATTTAATTTAATTTTTGATTTTATACACTTTATTGATCCCCGAGGGGAAATGTCTTCGCTATAGCAGGGGGGCTCTCAGGGGGGGCTCTCAGGGGGGAGCTGCTGCAGCAGGCTGCCACGACCGCGGCGCCAGGTAACCTGACCTGAGGTGCATGTTTTTGGATGATGGGAGGAAGCCGGAGAACCCGGAGAGAACCCACGCAAGCACAGGGAGAACATGCAAACTCCGCACAGAAAGGCCCAGGACCGGATTCAAACCCGGAACCTTTTTTGCTGAGAGGTGACAGTGCTAACCACTGCACCACCGTGCCGCCCAAATAAAATAAATACCTACCTACCTAATCTTCTGGTTCTGTTATCAGAGTCAAAACAAAACCAAATTCAACAGGAAATTCCGACGGTCACAATGCTGATTGTGTTCTGATGACTCGGTGGAACTCTTGTTGTTTGTGCTCTGCCATGTTTTACATGGCTGCAGGACAGAATTCCAAAACTCGAGGGGACAGAAAAGGGAAAGTTGAGGGAAAACCAAATGTTGGTGTGAACAATTTCAGTTTTTGAATGAGCAGCAGGTTTTTCCACCATGAGGTCAGACTTGCTTTAATAAGAAATGCGAAAAACAGACAGGAGCTCGGTTGTGTTATCTGCAGACCTGCTCCTTTACCTTGAATAGGTAACACTTAAAATGGCACTTACTGACAGCACTTTGAAGTTTGGCTATCTTGAAGAAAATTTTACTTTCTTAATTGTTGTTGTTCTGAATTTGTACCCTCATGGTTGAAATGTACTTATTGTAAGTCGCTTTGGATAAAAGCGTCAGCTAAATGAAATGTAATGCGCCGTTATCTCGGGTTCCCACGCTGCGGCTGTTTGTATCTCTTGGTGCCGAACTGTGTGTTTGTGTTGGCCTCCCGGACCCGGATCAGGACCCGGATCAGGACCAGGACCAGGACTCTGAGGCCGGCCGAGGTCTCCTCTCCAGAGCACCGGGTCGATCAGAGCTGTGTTTCTATCACATGTTTGAATCCTGCAGACTTAAAGTGTTAAAAGTACGCGTGTTTGTGTCTTTGTGCTTGTGTTCACAGGAAGCAGACAGCGCTGTGGTTGCTAGGCGACAGCCATCGTTCCCAGAAGGCCAAGCTGGAGGAGAGGGCGATGCCTCACCTCGTCAGCGGCATGGACGAGCTCGCGTTAGGCCCCGCCCACAACAGCAACATGTGCAGATCGCCGAGCTCCGACCATCTGCAGGAGGTCGGATACACACACATTTTCCAACAATGAAACAATTTTGTTTTAAATATTTAGCAAAGTCATTCAAGAAAAAAAACATGATTTTTCTTATTTCTATCATCATGTATCTTGTTTGTCTGAGTTTAGTCTGAACTGTAACATGGTGCGTTTGTTTTATCCTCCAGAGTGAGCTGACAGACGGTGGGCCGGGTCTGACTCAGGGAGACAAACTCAGAGCCTTGAAGGGCCGACGTCCGCCCCGACCGGCCACCACCGGAGCCCTGAGGTACCAGAACCAGAACCGGCACATTCTGAGACTCTGATTATTGCACTAGAGAAGGTGGAGGCTGACGGACGTGTTGTGTTTCAGGTTGGAGGAGATGAAGACTCACAGCCGGTCGTCCTCTCAGCCGCTCAGGTACCTTCAACACCACGAACTGGTTCCACTGGTTTTAAAACTATAATCGATGCATGTGTTGATCTGGATTTTACACGTCTGCGCCCAGATTGTCGATGGGGGTCGGTCAAGGCCCCGCCTCCCCCCTTAAGTCCTCCAAGTTCCCAGCATCCTCTGCTTCTGCCGCGGCCAAGAGGATCGGGAGAAGTCCGTCGGCATCAAACAACAGGAGGTCAGTGATCTCAGCGACTTCCTGTCGGACTTTAAACTGATTTAGACCCAATGTGAACCGGATTTAAAGTGGTTTAATGATTATATGAATTCATGTGTTCAGAACCAGATTAAACCTCATTTTAATCAGGTTTAAAGTGTGATTACATCATGTTTTAAGGTGACTTGATCTAGTTTTAAACTGATCCAGATTTCATTCGTGTTTAAACCTAAATCAAAGATCCAGATTTATTTGTTGCATTATTTGTGAGAACAAGTCAGCGCCTCAAAACAGAATTTTTAAACAGAAAAAGAAAAATAGCTTTAGCTAAAGCTATCTGACAAGCTGCTGTAATTAGCCGAAGTTATTATTAATATTTGTATTCTGAATTCAATATAAATATAAATAGCATGTTTCCGTGGCAACATAATGTTCATCGAGTGAAACGGTCTTTGATCAGTGCAGCAGAAGTTCTCTGTAGCATGTAGCATGTTTTACTGTGTTTCATGTTGTTCATGCATGTTGTATGTATGTATGTATTGGCCCCGCCCCCTTGCTGACATCAGCTCTGCCCTCGGCTCCCGATTGGCCAGCTCCCTCAGCGATCTGTACGCTGCCGACATCGAGGAGGACCGGAAGGCGCCGTACTCCTCTCTTCCTCCCCCCTCATCCGCCTCCTCCTCTGTGTCACTAAGCCCCTCCCCCTGTCATATGGCCCCGCCCCTTTTATCTCGCTACGCTAACGGACCTCGCAGCATGCAGCACGAGGTCAACAACAACAGCGGCCCGTACGCCGGCTCGGCGGCCCCCCCCGCGGGGAAAAGCTTCGCTCGGCCGGGGCCTCAGGACTTCATCGCCTACAGGAGCCCCGTGGCCTACAGCGCCATGAAGGGGCCCTCGGGACGCTACCTGAGCCGCTCCATACCTGTAAGTCCTCTGACGCAGCAGCAGCTCGGCCCCGCCCCTCCCTGCTCATTGGTTGTCTCTGTTCTGACATCACTAACACACTGGACGCAGCAGAGTAAAAAAATTATCAATAACAGTTTGTCTCATTTTGAAAATCTTCTAGTGAAATAAATAAATAAATAAATGTTTAGTTTACAGCCAATGAAAACGCGGCGTTCAAAGCCTGATGTCTCCGGTGTGTTTCTGATCTCTGACTTCCTGTTCTTTATTGTCTCTGGTGTTTTCTGTGTTCTGACTGCTCGGGAGGTCACATGACGAGGTGTCAACAACAACAACAATAACAGTGCAGGATGAAGAGGAGATAAGAAAATATTCAAACACGGCTGTGAATGTGATTATTTTTTTTTATTCTTGGTGTCATGTGACGTTATTTTTAATGTCACACACATTATTTTTAATGTCACATTATTTGTAACGTCACATTATTTTTAATGTCACATTATTTGTAACGTTCCCAACGTGTGTTTGTGATGAATTAATTCTCGGTGGGGTTCTGTGGTGTTTCTCTGACGTCGTGTTAATGTCTCTAACTCACTAACTGGAAGCTGCTGCTGAGCCGAGGAAACCTGCTGACGTCTAAATCAGCCGGGGAACAAGTGGGCGGAGTCACAACGTTTTTAAAGTGTTCTGCTTTAAATAATAATCGAATTAAAACGCTGTCAACGCCTCAAAAGATCCAGAATCTGTAAATAAACCGCAGGCTGCAGGGATTTTCTACGTCACTGAGGACCATCCTCGGTGTTCGTCCGGTTTCTACGTCACTGAGGACCATCCTCGGTGTTCGTCCGGTTTCTACGTCACGCTGCTGTCGTGCTGCGTTTTAATTCAACGCGGAGCTTTGCTGGCGGGAAGTTTACGACTTCTCTAAATCCGAACTCCGACTGGGAAATTTCCAGCACTTCAAACTTCACTGAGAAACAGTTTCTCTGTCATAAATCACAGAGTGGTCGTAGCTTCAAAGTGCCATAAGGTGCAAAACCACTGAGGGCCACTAGGGGCTGGCTTCAAATAAACAACTCGCCGCCGTCCTGATGTGAAGTTTCAATCATTTAACGCCTTCAGGTGGTTTCGACGCAACGCGACACCTTTACCTTCATTCAGTCAGTGCGGAATTATGAATATGTAAATAAGACCCCGCCTCTAACTCCACCCACCACTCGCCTGCAGCTCAATGATATGGAAAGCTCCGCCCTCTAGTGGACGGGATTGGTTCTGTGATGTGAGTCTGAATCTTTTTAGACTTTGGACAGAAATGTTCAGCCATGAATGAATATTACACATAAAACTTTAGCATGTCGTTCACTGGAGAGACTTCAAGGAAATAAAAACGTTTTTAATCCAACGAGAACGAGGATTTTTGGACCATTAATTGAACTATTTTTTTCTTTTCTCCAGAGAATAAAACTGAGACTTTCCTCAGCGATGTTTGATACTGGACAGATGGACGTGTTTGTTTTTTTTAGATAACCTGCAGTTGGTGTAATAAATATTAAAATTGAATGTAAAAATTTTAAATTAGATCTCAACTTGAATACAGATGTCACCAGTTCAACTTGTGTTTTCATGTTTTTTGTCTTCCAGTCTCTTCAGTCTGAGTACATCCAGTACTAAAACCACAGGTCGGACCTGAGGACGCATTACCCAGAATCCCCTCCTGGTTACCCAGAATCCCCTTTGTGTCGGATGCTCAAAGGGAAGCGGCGGGAGTTGATCTCCATCAGGGCCGTTCACACTGTATGTAAATATGTTGTAATCTACACGCGTGTTCGGCTGAAGATATATTTACATGAAGAAAGACAGATTTTATATTTCTTATTTGTGACAGAAGAAGACATTTTTGTTTTAACAATCATTTTAAGTTTTTTTTTTTTTTGATAAACTGAAGGATCAGCTGACGACGCCTCGCTGCGTCGTCATAGTTACAGTATTTACGTCCTGCTTCGGTTAACCGGCATATTTATTTATTTTGTTGGTTTGACTGATCGTTGTTTTTTTTTTTTCTTCTAATCAACAACAATAATAATGAAATTAATAATAAAAATAATAACAGAAGAAGAAAGGGACCCAAAACCAGAATGTAAACTCAGGGGATTAAAGTGTGTGTGTGTGTGTCGACGTCCGCTCGGCCTTAACGAAGCTTTTGAAGTTCTGCTTTTTTTTTTTTTTTTTTTTTTTGAAAGTCGTGGTTACGACTCGCGTCTCCGGATTAAAACCGCAGCCCGAAAGTAAAGACGACTTCCTGCCGCCATTTTGTTTGGATGGCGTCATTTTAAAACCAGTGTATGTGTGCGCAGTCGGAGGAGAGGGAGGAGGGGGTGGAGACATTGTATCGAGGCCCCGCCTCCTGCCCCGCCCACATGTGAGTACACTAATCCGTTCTTATTCACAGGGCATCAAATAATGTTGTTTAACCGAAGCTGTTTCAGAAAAACGCACGAGCTGCTTTTACATTCAGGGACCAAAAAAACAAGAGTTCGATTCACAGATCGTAGTTTCACTTTCACGTACGCAACATTACGTTCTTAAAGTATATTACGTATGTGAAAGACTTTTCGGTACTTAAAAAGAATCCACGTTGATTTTGCTTTGTAACGGATTCAAATCCTAAAAGTCGTGAGTTTGTTCGGTCCGACCTCTTTTCACGATCTTTAACCGTATTTGAACTTCGACCCGACGTTCTTCGACCCGACTCGTCACGAAGGCGTACAGTAATTTGTACGAATGTTTTAAGACGCCAAAAGGCAACTTGTGCGTTTCTTTCTGATGCTAACAGCGAATCTCGCTCTATCGTTTTCTAGATAAACGAGATCAATACCTGCTAGCTGATATCAGCTACTTTTTCCCCGTAGACTTGTTGTGCTCATAGCTTGCTACAGAGGGCAGGAGGCGGGACTCATTACCAAGTCTCCGCCCCCCCACAGTCTCTTCTGCTCTGGTTGTAAATGACGTCACCCGAACAAGATGGCAGCCACGTATCAGTCCACCTGGAGGAGAAACCGTTAATTACTTCACGTTAATGGAAAATTAACCGGCTACTTTTCTAATAATTGTTTCATCATTTTGTTCATATAAATGGCTGAATATCGTTGGTTCACAGGTGGTTTTCTGAAAGTCAAAATAATAACCGATAATGAACCGATGGATCAATGAACGCTGCAGCCTGTAGGGGGCGCTGGAGAAGACTGAACACGTGACCGTTTATCACTCGGACTGTGAAGTCCTATTTGTAATAATGATGAAGACGATCTGCTGACGCGTTTTTCGTGGCAAATAATGTGATAAAATTCAAAAAGTGCGTTTTCACGTTTCGTACGAACTTTTATCCCCAAAAAAGTTTCCTGTATCCGTTCCTTAAATAAAGCTCCCGAAACTGTTCCCGTGGAAACGCAGCTGAAACGATTCGAACTGCAGAGTTTAAAACCCCCGAAGACGTTATTTTTTGTTAACGTCCTGCTGCTCAGGTGTGCTCCAAGACGCTGTGACATCACTGGTGGGTGTGGCTACAGCTGAAACCGCCCAGAGAAGGAAGCTGCTTTGGGGTTTTATCCTCGTTGTTACTTTCTCAAACCCGAACTTAAAGACTTTTCGTCCACGTGAAGGATAATTTAACATCCGTCAAACCGATCGATCAGAAAATATTTTTAGTGTTTGAGGATTTCTACCTCATCTGATGAAGAACAATAAAATGATTTTATGTCACACACATATCAGAGACTCCGGAGCCTTTTAAGACATTTAATGATGACACAGCTTTCAAAATAAAAGCTGCCGGGACCAAAACAGAAGGATTGACCCTGAAGGGAAATATTTTCAACAGCTATTCGAGTGATTCTTCATGAACGGACCCAAAGTGCCTGAAACATTTTACATGATGTTTGATACATCAGGAGGTTTATCTTTTAGTACAGGCTTTTATTTTGGCATCACGTTAACCCCGTTAATATGTTTAGATGAAGCTCAACCGTTGTTTACGCTCATGAATGTGCTGATTCTGTATCTAATGTTTTATTGAAGTCTTTTCAAAGGAAAAGTTTGTAGATTTGTTTTCTTTTAACTGACAGCAGAGTTTCTATCTGAGCAATAATGGAAAAATAAAATAATTATTCTTCTGACTTTGACTTTGTGTCTGTTTCTTTGCTGAAAACCTCAGTGAGGTTTGTTAGGATGAGTCGACGAAGCCACGAGTCCGAACCAACCGTCAAAACAACAAACAAGTCCAAGTTAAGATGTTAACGGAGCCGAGACGGTTCTGAGTCTTGAAACACTTTCTCAATCTCAAAATATTGAACTCATCAACTTTATTTATGAGGGAAAGAAGCAAGACGGAAAGAAAAAGGTGGAAGGAAGGAAAAGAGGAAAGTAGGAAAGAAGATAAGAAAGGAAGTTAAAAGGGGAGGAAGAGCCGTAAAAGCGGGAAGATTTAAACACGGGAGAGCCGATCTGGTCTGTCCTGCAGAGGGCGCTGTGGTAGGTCTCCTCTGTAGTTTCCTGTCTGTCCTGCAGAGGGCGCTGTGGTAGGTCTCCTCTGTAGTTTCCTGTCTGTCCTGCAGAGGGCGCTGCGGTCTGCGGACCCTCAGACATAAAGAGCCGCTGATCTGATCGGTTCAGTCTGTCTGCGTTCCGCCGCTTTTCTGCTTCAGACGCTCGAACAGCGACACAAAGGAGCTGCTGCTCCGTTATCGATCCTTCATCCGTCCATCCTTCATCCTTCATCCGTCCATCCTTCATCCTTCATCCGTCCATCCTTCATCCGTCCATCAGTAGGATCGGAGCCGCTGAGCCGTGAGGATGGATCTGCTGTCTGTCTGCGTCCAGCTGATCTCAGGTCAGATTTATATTTAAAGTCTCTGATGTTTGTATTTTAATGAAAATAGAAAGAAGCTTGTTTTCTATTCTATTCTATTTCTATGATTTTAAGCATCATAAGTCGTTTTTAACGTGTTGTTCTTCAGCTGCTGTGCACGTGGATAATATATTGATGATAATAATAATAATACAAAGCATAAAAAGAGATCAATTAAAATCGACATCCATCCAAATTAAAATGAAAATGAATCCGTTTTTGTGATTTTAGGTTCCAGTGCGGGAATCAGACGTGTTCTTTGGTTTTTTTGATTGATCACTGGATGTTTCGATCATCAGTTTAGCAGACGTTTTAAACGTCACGTGACTTCATCGGCGTTTCTCCTGTCAGCTGCTACCGATTGATTAATCAATCAGCAGGTAAACAGCTATAATTCAATAATTGATTGGCAGAAAAGCGAAACACAAACTTCTTCCAGTGAATTGAATCTCTTTTTTTTTTATTGTTTATTCGACTGAATTAAACGTAAATTTGGACGTCAGAGTGTTTGTCAACGTTTTCTGAGGTTTAAAAGACCAAATAATTAATCAAGTAATCAAGAAAAGAAAATAATCAGTGACTGAATTTTAAATCTGATGTGAAACTGAATAAGTAGTGTAGTTAATAATGTAAAAATAATGTAGTTTATGATGACAGCAGAATCCAGTGGTGGAAAGTACTCGTTTAGTGTAGAAGTACTTGTACTTTACTCGAGTACTTCCACTTCAGGACATTTATTTTATGTTAGTTTAGATCCTACTGACAAATAGAATTAATAAATGAGTTTAAATTCGAATAAAATTAGTTTTTGATTGATTCTTGTTTTAAAAATCTGAAATATAAAATCATTCAAACGTGTGAATGCAGAGATTTAATTTTGCTGAAGTATTTCCTCCTGAAGAATCAGCTGTTTCAGTCCAAATGTGCGGAGCTGCAGCCTCCTGTGGTCCCTGAACGCCCCGATGACACCTTCATGTTCCCAGAACAACAGATAAACGTCAGAAGGCCTGTTTTCAGCTCGAGCTGCGACTCCTGATCGTTTCCCTGATTTATTGATTATTAGTTCAGTTTAAACTCTTAAGATTGTAACAGAACAAAGTTTCTGGGCCGATTTATCCCCCTCTCGGTTAACTTTAAAGACGTGTTTATTAACTCGGCTCTTTTTGGTTTTTGACCGTGTTTAGTTTAGCTGGTGGTTAAAGGGGGCGTGGCTAAAGCGGGGGAAACAAAAAGTCTTTGAGAGCTCTTCGAGCACACAGTGAAATTAAATGCGTCCCAAATTGTTTACATTGTTTGTTTGTTGTTGTTTCCACAGCCGTGCTGCTGATGTCACCGCGGTGCGTTCAGGGTCTGAGCGTGGAGCTGCGTCCCCGGCGGCCTCTGTTCCGGCTGGGCGAGCGTCATCGGCTGGTCTGCTCGGTCCAGGACTGTCCCACGACCCCCCGCATTTCCTGGCTGCAGCCGGGGGACCGGCCCCTGACGGTCAGCGCCACTCGGGACCGCTCCGTGGTGACCTTCGACCCCGTGATGAAGGAGCACGAGGGAGGGCTGGTTTGCGAAGTCACCTGCGGAGAGGAGACCAAACACCTGAAGACCTCGGTGCAGGTTTACTGTGAGTCCAACTCGGGTTTAAAAAAACGGGAACGAATTAGAGACATCTGACACAAATTGTTTTGATGTCAGTTTTTTTCTGGAGCTTTCGACGGTGTCACATGATCTTCTTCAGCAGATGTTGTTTGCCCAGTTTGATTGTTGTTATCAGCTGTTTCAGAGATGACTCCCTGAGGAAGATCACGTGACGCTGTAGAAGCCTAGCAGTGACCGCCGTGTGCTTTTCCAGCCTTCCCATCAGCCCCGGTGGTCACGGGCCAGGACCACCTGAGACGGGGGGCGGAGTCAACCCTCACCTGCCAGGTGTCTGACGCGTACCCGGCCGATCTCCTGAACCTCACCTGGCTCCGAGGAGACACCGTCCTGCAGAGCATCACGGGAGATCCCGGGTCCAGCTCGGTCCGGTCCGAGTACAGGTTCACGCCTCTGCAGCAGGACTCAGGAGGGAACATCAGCTGCAGGGCCACGCTGGAGCTGATGGAGCTGATGGAGCTGCCGGCTGAGAACCGGACCGCAGAGACCACCGTCCCCCTAAACCTCCGCTGTGAGTCCCGAATCTGAGTCCCGAATCTGAGTCCTGCTGAGTCTTTGCCTCCTCAGTCCTGATGGATCTGGACCATGAATCCTCTCCGTCTCCTCTGCAGATGCTCCCGTTGTCGTGGCGATATCGGACTCCGTGGTGTTGATGGACGGGTCCTCGCTGACTCTCAACTGTTCGGCGGCGGGAAACCCCGAGCCGACCGTCGCCTGGATCTCGGGGACGGCGGGCGGTCGAGGCGGTCGAGGCGGTCGGCTCGTCTTCGATCCGGTGAGACTCGCTGACGCCGGACGGTACGAGTGTGAAGCCCGAAACACCGAAGGAAACGACAGCGCCGCCGTGGACGTCAGCGTTCACGGTGAGAGTGGAGCTCCTGTTTCATTTCTGTCCTCTGTTTGTCGGCTCCGCCTTGTTTACCTCTGACGCACCTGTCTGCCCCCCACATAGCTCCGCCCACCAACACCTCCCTGTCGGTGAGTCCAGGTGAGGACGTGGTGGAGGGTCAGCGGGTGACCTTCACCTGTCGCTCAGACGCAGCTCCGCCCCCCGCGCTGGTGCTGAAGAAGGACGGGGTGGAGCTTAAGAGGACTGACCCCGCCTCCTCGTCCTCCTCGATCACCTTCAGCCTCTCCTCCGCCTTCCTGGAAGACTCCGCCCTCTACAGGTGCGAAGCGTCCAATCAGTACGGCTCCCAGCTGGTTTCCAGCTCCGTCACCGTCAGAGGTACTTTCTCACTTTGTTTTCACTTTTAGTTTTATGTCTCAGTTTTGTTTTGATTTTCTTTCATCTTCCTTCGTATCAGTTTTGCTTTTAATGGCCCTCTAATGAGATTTTGTAACGCGAGATTAAATTCCTGAATCGTTTTTTTTCCCCTCAGACCAAACGGGAAGACTGAAAAATTCCCCGACTAGAAACGACAAAAGACATTCTGTTAATGATTAATATTATTTTAAGGATAAAAATGTTTCCTTTCAATAAAATAGTCTAAACTTATAAGCAGGGTTGATTTGACACCTGAGCACTTAAAACTACATAAATAATGTTGTAAACATTATTCACGGCAAAATATACAATATTTATCTTTGAATCTTTAATTTTTGGAGTCGCTATAAAAACACTTTTCTTGGAGGAAAAATCTTAACAACACAAAACACAAAAAGGAATTTACGGTTTGTTTTTATCCTGAATTGTTCTGATTCTTTAAAGAAAAGCAAAGCTGGTTCTAAAGTTTCTCGTCGCTTCTTCTCCGAAACAAATCAAGATCCTGAATAACTTTAATGTTTGACGAGATTGTTTGTGTTTGAAGAAGATAGTTCCGATTGAATCGCCCTGAAATTAGATACGAGATTCTCTCCGTGTCAGTCGGAGTCTGTTTCTGAGCCAATAATCAGAGATACAGAATTATTTTTAATAACCTGTAAGACTTATCAGTTTAAATTGCAGTTTGAGGCCGAAGGGTTAATAAAATGTTAAATAAAAGGATTCAGCTTCACGTGTGTTTGTGTAGCGTCTCGTTATTTCCTTACGTTTCATTTATTTATTAAAACCTATTATTTCAGCGCCTTCAGCCACCATACTTTTCCTGGTTTCCTGATATTTTACTGGAAACTTTCCTAATAATTTCCATAAAAGATTAGCTCGATGTTTATAAGTCCAGCAGAGTTTGGTTTCTAATTATGATGGAAAGATGTGAAATACCTGCTGGTTTCAGGAAAGCAGCTGTCGATGAAGACTCCGGTCCCCGGTCATAAATCAGAGTTTGACTCCAGCAGGTTTTATCCTGAATGCAGATTATTGTCGATCGTCACGTTTTCATGTTTGTTTTTAACATTGAAACGTGTTTGTTTCCACGAACAGAATTAAAATCAACTTTTAAAAAGCGTTTTATTGCACCTGATTGGTAGAAGTCGTCCTCGGCCGGTCGGTAATCGGCGGTTGTTCCTTCAGCTCATCCTCTGCAGGTGGAGGCGAGTCCTCGGGTGTCGGCGGACCGCGGCTCCGCTCTGATCCTGACCTGCCGGGCCTCCGGGTGTCGCCACCCTCCGACGCTCACCTGGAGGAGGACGGACCGGGACAGGACCGTCCTGCAGACGACGCGGCAGCAGGACGGACTGTCTCTGCTGCACCTGCAGGACCTGGACCTCCGGGACCAGGGAGGATACGGCTGTGAGGCCGAATGTGACTCCTTCATCAGGAACAGAACCATCCAGGTCCTCGTCTACTGTGAGTCTGAGACACCTGAGACACCTCAGACACCTGAGACACCCGAGACACCTCAGACACCTGAGACACCTGAGACACCTGAGGCACCTCAGACACCTGAGACACCTGAGACACCTGAGACACCTCAGACACCCGAGACACCTGAGACACCTCAGAACATGTCACTCGCATTCATACTTCAGCTGAGAAAAGGAGAAATATATAAAAGAATAAAGAAACGCTGCAAACAGATAAAACAGTGTCGTCTGCAAACTGGAGAGTTTTTCTTCACTATAAAAGTAAAAAAATCACTTAAAATACTGCGAGTTAATTTTTCATTTAACCTCACAATCACATTCACCTTCATCAGGAGATCCTCTGTTGAATTAATATGAAGAATTACGCTACTTTGAAATGATAAAACATCCATTAACTGTCAGTTTACAAAGAGTTAAAAAAGAAAAAGTCAAAACCCCTTAAAAACAACATTTCTTTGTCCTAAAGTTTTAATTTAAGATGCTTTTAAATCGGTCCTCCGTTTATTAATCCTTAATTTACTGCTTAAAACGCACCAGACACCATTGATAATTCATATTTTGGTGTTTTTAAGAGGGTTTCATTCCAATGAAAGCTGAAGAGTAGAAACGTTTTCACTCCTTAAAAAAATTCCCTTAAACCATGAAGAAATCTCATGAAATACAGTTATTTTCTTAAAACTTAAATGAATCATGCAGGTGCTTAATTACTGCAACACGAGTATGAAACTTAATCCGATTTTCTAATTTTAGGAATTTAAGGGAAGATTTTAGCGGCTCTTGTAAAAAAAAAAAGAAAACATCAAAAACAAACAAGAAGCAGACGGATGTAAAAAATATCAGAAATATCTTATTATTATTATTATACTATATTATCAGATATTATTAATGAAACTGTAATGCGACTTCACGTGTTGTAAGAAATCAATAAAGTGAGGAGGTTGATGCTTTAGAACGAGGTCTCGTGAGGAACTCTTAAAGTCCATGTTAGGTTTGTTTTACTGAATATTCCCGGCAGGTTCTGGAGACTCGGACTTCCTGTCAGAGGTTTTCGCAATAAAAGAGAAGCGGCTCGTAAATCAGTTACGAGCCGCCGGCTTTCAGCTCGGGTTTTGTTTTCGGACACGTTGAGTCCTGCTGCTGCTGCGAGCGCAGAGGTCAAAGGTCGCAGAGCTTCACGCTGTTGGTTTAGTGTTACAGAATCCGACTCGGGATATTTTTATTTAAAAACAGGCATTCCTTTTCATTACAGCTGAAAGCAGCTGATAAAAAGCACCGTGTCACCGTGTTCGAGTTATGTAACTAAGAAGTGCGATAAGCAGCTGGTACCGTCCATCAGTTAGACTTCTTTTTTTTCCCCAAAATAAAAGTGTGTTTGTGGCTCGGAGCTTTTATTGTTGACGGTGAGAAAAATGTTCCTCATCCTTTAATCTCAACTAAGGAGGACAAACTCCAACGCTCTGACTGCCAGGAAGTGGCACAGCAGGGGGGGTGAGAAAGAAGCCAAATCTCTCACCCCTCCGACCCCCCCACCTCCCCGACCACTTTAACTCAAACAGTGAAAGCCTCCCACACAGAGACTCCGTGTTTCATCAGGCAGCTGAACTCTGGTCAGAAGTTCACGTCCTCAGAGACTAAAAGCATCAACGTGTTCCTGAGCCCACGCAGTGATTTCCACTATAGAATCATCTTTAACTTGTTGTTTTGTTTTGTTTTTTCTTCTCTGCAGCGTTTCCGTCCGATCCAATTCTGGAGGACCCCGGTCCCGTCCTGCTGGGCCAGGAGGCGGTCCTTCGCTGTGATGTCATCAACGTCTTCTCGGCCAATCAGCTAAGGATCCGGTGGCTGTCGGGGAACGCGACGTTGATGTTGGAGTCGTTCGGGTTCTCCGGTTCTCTACGGAACGTCTCGTCTGTTCTGCGTCAGCGGGCCGAGGAGGATCAGCCGGTTCTGACCTGCAGAGCGGAGCTGCTGACGGAGGACGAGGACGTGTGGAGGTCCAGGAGGACGGCCGTCCTTCTGCAGCTTCACTGTACGTTTTTATTCCTTCTGGGAATGAACGGCTTCTCAAAGGTTCCAGGTTTCAGTGTTCAGGTGGAGCGACCGGCCAAGAACATTCAGATTTGAGTTTGATCAATTAGGATTCAGGTTTTAATTAACTCTGATTAAGGTGTGTTAAACACCTTTGTACGCAAGGTTTTCTATTCTCCGATTCAAGTTGATCTAAATTCAGATTCAAATTTAGTTCATTTCAGTTTATCTTCAATTCTGATTTAGATTCAAGCTTTTTTTAAACTCACGTGAAATTCAGGTTTTAAACATTTTGGTTTTGTTCATCTCAGATTCCAATTTAGTTTTTCTCAGATTCATGTTTTTGTAAAACTAGGATTCAGGTTTTATTAAATTCAGATTTGGACTAGTTAAACTTAGATTTAGGTTTTGGTTAAATCAGATTCCAGTTTTGTTAAACTAAAATTCAGGTTTTGTTAATCTCAGATTCCAGTTTTGTTAAACACCTGATCCGTCTGTACTTCAGACCCTCCGAGAACAACCGTCCTGTCGGTGAGTCCAGGTGAGGACGTGGTCGAGGGTCAGCTGGTGACGTTCACCTGCCGCTCAGACGGAGCTCCGCCCCCCACACTGGTGCTGAGGAGGGAGGGGGAGGAGCTTCACAGGACCGACCCCGCCTCCTCCTCCACCACCTCGCTCACCTTCAGCCTCTCCTCCACCCTGCTGGAAGACTCCGCCCTCTACGAGTGTGAAGCGTCCAATCAGCACGGACACCAGCTGTTCTCCCGCTCCGTCACGGTCAAAGGTCAGACGATTAATAATCATATCGATAAACTTTCATTCACAAAATGACGTGAAGGTTGAAGTGTTTTACAAGAAGGAAGTCAACACATAAATCTCTAATTAAATAACCTAAATTCATATTTAACTCCAGCTTTGATTCAGTCCTCCTTCACTTCTTCCTCTGCTTCTTGTTTTTTTTTCCTGACTGTGTTCGGTTATCAACGAAGTCAACGACCTCTCACTCCTTCATAAGAAGCTGAGACAGAAATAAACTCTGACTCCACCTCTGAGTCACGAGTCCGACACCTCGGCCGTCAGCCTCCTCAGCGAACTCAACCGATTATTAAAAAAAGCAGCTATTAGAAATCAATTTATTTCTCATGATTGACAGTCGTCCTGCGATAAAACTGAAAGGTTGCTTCTTTGGTGAAACATTTTAAAACTCATCCGATAACATATTTCACTTCTGTACGGAAAGTTTAAACCCTCTGAGTCAGAATTCATCCAGACGACTGCAGCCGGCATAAAAACGCATTTTTATCAATGGAAGTCTTGAATGTAATTCAATAACTGACCTGTTGTGAGGCTGAAATAGAGCCAAACATCTCAACAGAAGGCTTTTATACATAATTATAGAATATTTGCATATAAATAATGTGAATTAAATCTCATTTTCTGCACATTAACTGATTTTCATTAAAGGAAGAAAGTTTAAAAAAATGACAGGAGAAAACGATGAAGAGATTAAATTAAAGATGATCTTTTAATGTTTCAGTTCTTGTGAGACTGATTTGCCGCAAAAGTCTATTAAAAGATGCAGAACGGTCACGTGACGACGTCGTCGCCTCGTCGTCGGGTGACGACGACGTGCTGATTGAAGGTCTGACAGGAGGTCAAGAGGTTCAGCTGAGCTGCTTCCACAAACAAACATGCTTCATAAATATGACTCATTTTTTTTACAAATCCACATTTTAACAGTTTGTTTATATTCAGTTTAACTTTAAATACAAAAAAACATCATCAATAAAACGAGTGCAAAGTAAACGCGTGTTCCTTCCAGTCGTTACCGAACGGAGATCCCGGCTTCTGTCCGTTATCTGCGGAGGTCGGCGGGTCGTCGTGCTGCTTTCCATCCCAGCTCCTTCAAAGTGTTGGAATTAGTCACCAAAACCGCCTCCGCACAAAATCTCCCTCGAACATCCTGCGATTCATCAGAGATCATTTCAGCTCGCGGGAGATGTGACGGTCTGACTGACAGGAAGAACAGCAGCAACACAAACACGACTTCAAACCCGCGTTGGGCGATGTATCACCGCGGCGACGGGAAATTAACTCGTTCACTGCTTTAAAAAATGCCTCCTT
Source organism: Brachyistius frenatus (assembly GCF_029030835.1). Lineage (NCBI taxonomy): Eukaryota > Metazoa > Chordata > Actinopteri > Embiotocidae > Brachyistius > Brachyistius frenatus. The sequence goes on from NW_027210872.1 coordinate 388,609, forward strand.
CACAGATCTTTATCACAGATGTCAAAAGTGACAAAAATGCAGCATCAGTCGGACTTTTTACCTCAATTACACAGATTAAACAAGTAATTCTTCAAATACTTGGTAGAATAATGATAAATGTAAATACAGCGTGAGACCACTTTGTCTTTTTGTTGACGTTGACTTCGGGTCGGCTGATGACGTCCGTTTACGTCGTCAGTATTGTTTTTTTTCTCTGTCGATGACGTCATCGTCTGAGATGCTGAAGGAAGCTGAATGTGATCCGGTTTCTTTCTCAGCTCCTCCGAGGAACACTACTGTCCTCGTCCTGCCGTCTACGGTGGTCCAGGAGGGACAAAATGTCACTGTCTGCTGCCAAACAATCAGCTTCCCGCCGTCAGCCGTGATTCTCAAGAAACTGACCAACGGGACGGAGATATATTCCCCCAATGGCACCTTCCTGTTGGTCAACGTCACCGCCAGAGACTCGGGGCTGTATCAGGTCAACGTGACCAACGACCTCGGCTACCAGGTCAAAGTCTTCAGCATCAGCGTCAGAGGTCCGTCAGTTAGACCAGTTTACCGGCCCGGTTCTGGTCTGACATCTAATTTGAACACATTCTTTTTTTAAGAAGACGGTTTAGAAACAGATTTAGTTTGACAAACAAATTCTCTCCTTGTTTTTTGTGCAGAAAGAAGCACCCGACGTCCTGTGAGTCTCGGCGTCGGCGTCATCCCAGCCGTCTGCGTTGCCGCCGGGCTAGCGGCTTCCGCTCTGATCCTCGACTTCCTGAGGCGATCCAAGAAGAAAGGCTTTTATCAGTTGCAACAGTCGACGCCGCCTTCGGCCTGAGGCTCACACTGGACTAACAGACTTGTTGATGTGGCTACCAAATTCCAAAATATGGCTACCACTTCAAGACATGGTGCTTTTAAAGTCCTGTGTGACTGCCACGTCTCAACATGTTGCTACCAAGTTTTAAAATATAACCAAAATTTGGCTGCTAAAGTACAACATCTCACTATAGCACATGTGGCTTTGTGCCTTTTAAACGTTTGGCTTTGATTTGCCAAAATGTGGCTGTCATGTCCCAATATGAGGCCACTAACTTTTCATCATGTGGCTTCACTATGTACAGCTACTATTTCCAAACATGTGGCTACTGGGGTTCAACATGTGGCTACCTTATCCCCTATCCTGTGGCTTTTTTATTGCAACATTTGGCTATCATGTTCTAACATGTGGCTACTAATTATTCAATAATTCAATTATGTGGCTTAAGTATCCTAACATGTCACCACCACATTACAATATGTATTACCCACCTCCCAACACGTGGCTACCAAGTTCGAAACTTTGACTACAACATCACCCGAAGTTAGCCATGATCTTGGAATATGTGGCTACTAAGGTTGTACATGGTCCTACAAAGTCTTAACGTGTGACTTCGATGTCCCAATTGGTGGCCAGTACTTTTAAGATCCCAGTATGTGGCAGCCACCTCCAAATATGCTGCTATAACAGCTTCACGTGTGGCTAGCAATTCTTAGAATATGACTATCTCTTAACATTTTACTGCCACTTTCCGTATTTCCAACATTTGGTTTCAATGTACCAATATGTGAATACCACCAGCTAATATCCTGACATGTTGCTACCAAGTACCAAACTATGGCTGTCATTTACTAAGATGCAGCTATCACGTCACAATGGGACTACTCCATTCCAACATGTGGCTGCTACTTCCTAATATGTGGCTACCACCTCCCAACATGAGGCTGCCACTTCTCAAGATGAGGCTACCACCTCTCAACATATGGCTACCACCTCCGAGATGTGTAACACTGCAATAAGTGCCAAAATGTGACTTTAATATCCGACCACCTCATAATATGACTTGTATGATATACAACATTCGGCTACCATCACACAACATATGACTAATGGCTTAGAATATGTTGGGTCCACCACCCTATAAATGGCTACCAAATATTATCACGTGACCGGTGTCCCTGCATAACTGCTGCCACACAAACCTGTTGTTATAACAATCCAGTGCTTGGCCACCAACTCCCAACATGTGGCCACCAACTCCCAACAGGAGGCTACAGACTCCCAACCTGAGGCTACCAACTCCTAACACGTGCCACCACCACCTTTTGTGTGATTTTGATGTTCAGACATTTGACTACAACCTTCTGGGATGGCACTACATCCTCACCGTATGTGACTACTGCATCCCAACATGCCGTTTTGATGTTCCAGCATGTGGCTATCATGTTCCAACATTTGGCTACCACTCCTTAACAACAGTTTAGCTTGAAAAAAATAATAATAATAGTGGACACTACGAATCTTACAGTAATATAAAATGACATTTTCTGTTGAACCAGCAACTTTTCGGTGACTGTGACCTCTGACCTCCTTTTCGGTGAACTGCCCCTTTAACTGCTCGGCCTGAAGGAGCTGAATGGCAGAAAAGCTGCTCAGCTTTTCAGCATTTAACCTTTGACCTTTTTACTGACTGTTGTCCTCCTGTTTTCTCAGTGTCCTCAGCTCTCGGATGGTTTGATACTGCTGCATCTTTATCTGCTGGATTTCATAGGTTCTGTGGGTTGATTGTAGATATTTGTACAGTTTCTTTCTGTTTGCTTTTATTAAAGATATTTATTTCCTCACTCCTCTCCTGGGTCGGGTTGGAACATGACTTTATTTCCTGGGGACTTTTTTTCTGGGAATTTCCTGTGATTACTCTGACTTTCCCTTTCACTTCTGTCAGATTAAGCGTTTACTAGATGTCTCCCTGGCGGTTTGGATGGTAACCATGGTGACACCTCGGCTGCCAGACTGTTTGTTTTTCTGTTTTCTTACTGCTGGTTTGAAGAAAACGTTTTCTGACTCTGAGAGAAGTTAAAGTGATGCATCGTTCTCGCTGGAAAGTCAGAGGACACAAAAAAAAAAAAAAAAAGACACAAAACAAAAGGACACAAAACAAAAAAGACACAAAACAACCACAAGCAGGAGGAGAATAACTTCAGATATGTTATTATTATTATTTGTAATCATCTCTTTCTCTCGGGGCTTCTTCCTCCTTGAAAAGACGGTTGGAGACGTTTACTTGTCCGTCCTCGGCTTTCTGTCTAAAGAAGTCCGTGTTTGGCCTGAAGTGTCTGAGTGTGTCGTTTAACCCTCTTCAGGATTTATATTTATAGCTGCCTTTAAATGTTCCTGCTGAGTGGAGGAGGTCAGGTCTGTCGTCAGAGACGTCACTGATCACCTCAAACACTGTCGTCTAAAAAAAGAAGCTCCAAACCAGAACAAAGGCGGTGATTCAGGCTGCGGTGGGATCGGTCGAACTCCTGCAGGAGCAACGACCTGAACCGATGGATTCAACACGTTCTGGTGGGCTTTTGTCTGCAGCACGAAGCCCATTGGCTGCTCGGCCTGTCGTCGTGGAAACAGGAAGGCTTCAGACGCCGAGGCGTGAAAGAGGAGTGAGTGTGGACCGGTTTCAGTTCAGACCGTCTGTTCTCGAGGTCCGTTTATTATTTGGGGCTGCAGCACGCACAAACAGCCGGTGTGAGATTGGATCAGCGGGAGGGACGCTCTGCCCGTGATTGGCTGTGATGTCGTGGGAGGAGTTGATTGATAGGTGAACAACCAATCACAAGCAGGTTACAGTTCAGAGCGTGCATTCCTCCGGCCGATCCAATCTAGCACCGACTGGCATGAACGACTCTTATAAAGTTACACAATTGGTCGACTTGATACCGCGACTTCCTGTGTTGGTTTCAAATTAAAAGCCCTCGTTTCAAATTAAAAGCCTTCAAACATTTCACGCACAGTCCGGCCGACACGGCAGGTTTTAACCGTGGTTTGTTAGAAATTAAATTTTTTTTTTTTACAAGTTCAGATGAATTCGGAGAGTCGTCAAAAGTTTGTGGACAGTCTGATCACTTTCAGACACTCGGATCTCACAACAAATTATTTTTCAAAAGTCGGTTTCATAAAGAAAGTCTCGTGTTTTCGCTCTTCTCAGAACTCTGGCCGACGCATTGAAAAGACGTGCGAGTTTAAATTTAACTTTAAGAGTTCACGAAGGTCGAAGATGATCGATACGGACGATTCCCCCGCCGCCCCGAAGTGTTTGAAAGCTGCAGGAAAACAAAAGAGCTCCATCATCATCTTCTTCTTCTTCTTCTCCTCAGACAGGAAATACCAGCGGAGCAGGAGTTTAAAATGACAAGACGCAGCAGATCTCTCGTCCTCTTTTTGCACAACGGCGCTCAGAGGTCAGAGCTGGCGGAGGTCCAGCTGGACGAGTGAAAAACACCAAATGGAGCAAAAAAATAAGAATAGAAACACATTCATCAAGTCCTTTAAGAGTTTCAGCTGAATGTGCACAAACTGAAGAGGCGGATTCACCCGATGAGGAGGGTGAGACCAACCCTCTTCATCGGTCTCTGCACCAGAAGTATGCAGACAGCTTCCACACGAGTTTCTTCTTCTTTCATTTTCAAACAGTGAATAATAAATGAAAGTCTGAGCTTTAATCTGAGCAGGTTTGTGTGGGAGATTCAAGCTTTTTTAACGTAACCCTAACCCTGAAAGCAAAAAACCAGCCGAGATGAGCTAACGAGCTAACGAGCTAACGACGACGTCATCAACGTTAACGTTACTTGAGCTCCTTTTACTGTCAGTGTGAGGGGGGATTTTCAGAATAAAAGGTCTGCAGCAAAATTTGTTAACGTAACTGGATTTACAGTCACACGAACACTGTGCCTGTCAACAAGTAAACAGTTGAAAACAACAGGCGTAACCGTGGTAACTACAAATAAAATGGCGACAGCTGTAGCCTCAAACTGCGTTAAATATACTGTCGCTGTGAGGGGGGGGGGGTTTCAGAATAAGAGTCTGTTTTGACTCAACCGGTGATAAACGGAGCAGCAGAGGTTCTCCATGTTTCAGGAAGTCGCTCTCCACCTTGGGCGAGCAGCGACCAATCGTGTACACTTCCTGTTTTTCGAACTGGCCAATTGTTTCGTCCTCCTGTCGGTGATCAGACCTCGCGTGGAGCATCGGTGTCTTCTTTTCCATCCCGATGAGGTCACTCAGGGTTTGTGGTCGCCATGGAAACTGATCAGCGAGTCCTCTCATCACCACAGTCACACGGACTGATTTCATAACGATGACTGATGTTTCAATATAGGTAGGTAGGTATATACTTTATTAATCCCCGAGGGGAAATTTTTTCGCCACAGCAGCATACATACAGGAGCAATAATAGAAACAATAGAATAAAATAATAATAGAATAGAATAATATAATAGAAAAGCAATAAAATAAAAAATATAAATATAAAATATAAAATGCACAGTACATACAGTATATATACAGTACATTAAATATCTATATATATTATATACAACAAACCAATAAACACAGTCAACATATATATATATATATATATATATACATACGGTACAGTATATATCTATATATATAATATACATATAATATACATATAATATACAAGCAAGAAACCAAGAAACACAGTCAACAGTGTTATTGTACTGTGATGGATTTTGCCAGAGGTGAGTTATTGTAAAGTCTTATGGCAGTGGGCAGGAATGATCTCCTGTATCAGTAATGATCTCCTGTATCTGGAATGATCTCCTGTATCTGTCCTTGTGACAGCGGAGCTGGAGGAATCTTTTAGAGAAAGTGCTCCGCTGTCCCTGCAGCAGGTGGTTGAGAGGGTGGACAGGATTATCCAAGATGGACAATAGTTTGTTCAGCGTCCTCCTCTCCACCACCTTTTCCAGACTATCTAGTTTGTAGCTGATGATGGAGCCGGCCTTCTTAACCAGCTTGTTAAGTCTGTTGGTGTCACCGGCTCCAATGCTGCTCCCCCAGCAGACCCCAGCGAAGTACAAAGCACTGGCCACAACAGATGGTAGAACATCTCCAACATCACGCTGCACACATTGAAGGATCGAAGTTTCCTCAGAAAAAAGAGTCGACTCATCACCTTCTTGTAGACAGCATTGATGTTGGTCTTCCATTTCAGTCTGTTGTCGATGGACACACCCAGGTACTTGTCCTCCTCCACCATGTCCACCTCCTCTCCCAGAACTCTCAGCGGTTCTGGAGCCGCCGCCTTCCTCCTGAAGTCGACCACCATCTCTCTGGTCTTGGCCACGTTCAGGAGCAGGTGATTCCTTCCCGCCCACTCCACAAAGTCCTCCACTACTGCCCTGTACTCATCCTCCCGTCTGTCCCTTATACATCCGTCCACTGCAGAGTCATCAGAGAACTTCTGCAGATGGCAGGACTCTGAGTTGTTCTGGAAGTCAGTTGTGTATAAGGTGAACAGGAAGGAGACAGAACAGTTCCCTGAGGAGCTCCAGTACCACTGACCACCGTATCAGACAGCACACTGCCCAGACGGACAAACTGTGGTCTGTCTGTCAGGTAGTCAGTGATCCAGGAGACGGTGGACGTGTCCACCCCCTCCACCCGCAGCTTCTCACTCAGCAGCAGTGGTTGGATGGTGTTGAATGCACTGGAGAAATCAAAGAAAGTGATTCTCACAGAGTCACCGGTTCCATCCAGGTGAGACTGAGCTCGTTGCAGCAGGTAGATGATGTCATCGTCCACTCCCACACGAGGCTGGTACGCAAATTGCAGAGGGTCCAGAGAAGATTTCACCAGCGGCCTGAGGTGGGCCAAGACCAGCCTCTCCAGCACCTTCATCACATGAGATGTGAGGGCAACCGGTCGGTAGTCGTTGAGGCCAGATGGAGTCGTCTTCTTGGGGACTGGAACCAGGCAGGATGTCTTCCACAGCACCGGGACCTCCTCCTGCTTCAGGCTCAGGTTGAAGAGGTGTTGTAGGACCTCAGCCAGCTGGGCGGCGCAGGTCTTCAGGACCACGGGGCTGATGCCGTCAGGTCCTGCAGCCTTGCGCTGGTGGATTTTCTCTAGCTGTCTCCTAACCTGGCCAGTCGTCACAGAGAGGGGGGTGAGGGGTGAGGGGGGATGGATGGAGGAAGAGCCCTGTGAGATTGAGGGCTCTATGCAGTTCACCAGGGGGCGCAGAGGGGAGAGGGGGGGAGGCAGCAGAGGTGTTTGGGAGGTGTGAGGTGTGGAGGAGACAGATGAGGGCGGTGAACTAAACCTGTTGAAGAAACAGTTTAGTTCATTTGACCTCTTCAGGGAGCCCCCTGGTTGTTCCTCTCCAGGTTCCCCCTGATTGTTCCTCTCCAGGTTCCCCCTGGTTGTTCCTCTCCAGGTTCCCCCTGATTGTTCCTCTCCAGGTTCCCCCTGGTTGTTCCTCTCCAGGTTCCCCCTGGTTGTTCCTCTCCAGGTTCCCCTTGGTTGTTCCTCTCCAGGTTCCCCCTGGTTGTTCCTCTCCAGGTTCCCCCTGGTTGTCTCTCTCGCCCCTTGAACCCAGTAATCTCCTTCACACCTCCCTCACGTTGTTCTGCTGGAGTTTGGCCTCCAACTTCCTCCTGTAGGAGTCCTTGCACTCCCTCATCTTCTCCTTCAGGTGGCGCTGTACTCTCCTGAGCTCCTCCCTGTCCCCAGACCTGAAGGCTGCTTTCTTCTGATTAAGAAGAACTTTCAGGTCACTGGTGATCCACGGTTTATTGTTGGGGAAGCATTTTACAGTCCGGGATGGTACGGTGGTGTGTTCACAGAATTTGATGTATTCTGTGAAACAGTCCGTCATGCTGTTGATGTCCTCCCTATGTGGTCCAAACAGCACATTCCAGTCTGTGGACTCAAAGCAGTCCTGCAGGGCGTCTTTAGCCTCCTGTGTCCACCTCCTCACAGTCCTGGTGGACACAGGCTGCCTCTGCACCAGGGGAACATACTTTGGTGTCAGCAGGACCAGGTTGTGGTCTGATCTACCAAGGGGGGGAAGGGCAGTAGTACTGTATGCATCCATGACATTAGCATACAGTAAGTCCAGAGTTTTATTGTTCCTTGTGGGGCAGTTCACATACTGGTGCAAAGTTGGCAGTACTTTATCCAGACTGGTTAAAGTCTCCAGTAACTAACAAAAATGCACCGGGATGCTTAGTCTGTAGTTTAGCCACAGTGGAGTGGATGATGTCCACTGCTGCCTCTACGTCAGCTGATGGAGGAATGTAAACAACGATAACAATGGCGGACGTGAACTCCCTCGGCAAATAATAGGGGCGCATCCCCACGGCTAGAAGTTCAATGTCCGGGCTACAGAAACGTTCCTTCACACACACGTGGTCGGGATTGCACCACCTCTCGTTCACATAGACTGCAATCCCTCCACCTTTCTTCTTACCGCTCTGCACAACGTCTCCGTCCGCCCGAACAGTCCTGAAGCCGGGTACGGCCGCGCTGTGGTCCGGGAGATGTGAGTGCAGCCATGTCTCGGTGAAACACATGATGCTGCACTCCCGGTACTCCCTCTGGGTCTTTACCAGCGCCGAGCTCGTCCGTCTTGTTGGCCAACGACCTCACGTTCCCCATTAAGATCGCCGGTACCGCTGGCTTGTATTTCCTCCTTTCCGCCTTCAGCTTAGCTCCGGCTCTGCAACCCCGCCGTCTTCTCCGAAGTTCAACGGGGATCTCAGGCCTCGCTCCGGGCAGCAGCAGTCGAGGGCTACTTAGCACGATCAGCTCATCACGCGAGTAGACAATAACAGAGCCCCCAGCCAGAAACGTGGAAAAATTACGGTCCATTACGGTCCGTTAACTGAACACGAGAGAAAGAAAAAAACAAAAAAACAACTCCGAAGAGAGAAGAAAGGTTTAAAATACTAATAACAAGGGGAGGGGAGCTGCTGCGACAGGCTGCCGCTAGCGCGGCGCCATCTTAGGAAGAAGAATATTGTGGGGAAATAAACAATTCAGGGTTTTTTGTGTGTTGAAGTTTTTTGTAGTTTTCAGGACAAAATAAATCCAACATGAGGACGGAATAAAGTTTGTTAAACTCTCATAATTACAAAATAAAGCATCATATAAGGTTGAATTTTGAGAAAACATCTCATAATTATTGATAATGTCTGAACAGGAAGTGGCAGCGTGCTCTTTAAGCAGCAGGTGGTGTAGAGTTGGATGTTCTGCTTTGAGCAGCAGTTTGTTTTCCAGCTGTGTTGAATATATTCCAGAAGTTTGAACCTTGAGCTAAAAATTACTAAAAGTTCAGATGTTTGGCGTTAAAGAAACTTAAGTTATCGGTATTCAAAATAATCATTCAACAATCATTTTTCATAATAAACCAGTTTTCACAGTTTTTATACTTCGTCTCTGTTTCACGTTGTTTCAGCCTCTTTTAAAGCTTTTAAAAGACTTTTTGTTTGTGAAATCAAATTTTGTTCTAAAAAAAATCTCAGAAATAAATTTGAAAAATATATATATATTTTTTTGTTTTGTTTTTTTGTTTAATCAGTTTTCTACATGTTGCTTAAATAAATAAATAAACGAAAATCATCAACAACATCACAACAGTAGAATTCAGTAGAAGCTGGATGAGACTGACACATGTCAATCACAGACTGTCTGATCGATCCGGTGGGATTTGAATTGATCATCTATCTGTTGGTATCTCCGTGAACAAACATTGATCCAGCAGCAGCTGCGGACTTTGAACCCGAGAGGCTCCAGATTCACTGCAGAGCGACTTGACTGAACGTCAGCTGCACAGGAGCGCCACCTGCTGGTCACCTCAGGCCCTGTCGCCAGGCTTTTATTTTGAAAAACAAGAACATTTGAACCAGGAAAAAGCGCTTAACTGGAAACGTCATCGTCCAAAATGTGAACAATGGCTTCAATGTTGTGCAGCTTCAAAGCCGGAATTAGTGAAAAGAAATGTGTAAATGATAAAGACGTTATCCAAACAGAATTTTTTTTGTATCATTTCAGACATTTTATTTTATTTTAATTAAACAAAAAAATGTTTTAAGACCTTTTAGGGGACGTTTGAAGGATCTGAAGATAATCTGGATGTAAAATAAAAAACCAGATCAGTAATAGTGACTGCAGTAGTTGTAGTAGTAAATGTAGTAGTTGTAGTAATGAGTGTAGTAGTTGTAGTAGTGAGTGTAGTAGTTGTAGTAATGAGTGTAGTAGTTGTAGTAGTGAGTGTAGTAGTTGTAGTAGTAAATGCAGTAGTTGTAGTAGTAAATGTAGTAGTTGTAGTAATGAGTGTAGTAGTTGTAGTAATGAGTGTAGTAGTTGTAGTAGTGAATGCAGTAGTTGTAGTAGTAAATGCAGTAGTTGTAGTAGTAAATGTAGTAGTTGTAGTAATGAGTGTAGTAGTTGTAGTAGTGAATGCAGTAGTTGTAGTAGTAAATGTAGTAGTTGTAGTAATGAGTGTAGTAGTTGTAGTAGTGAGTGTAGTAGTTGTAGTAGTAAATGCAGTAGTTGTAGTAGTGAGTGTAGTAGTTGTAGTAGTAAATGCAGTAGTTGTAGTAGTGAGTGTAGTAGTTGTAGTAGTGAGTGTAGTAGTTGTAGTAGTGAGTGTAGTACTTGTAGTAGTAAATGCAGTAGTTGTAGTAGTGAGTGTAGTAGTTGTAGTAGTGAGTGTAGTAGTTGTAGTAGTGAGTGTAGTAGTTGTAGTAGTGAGTGTAGTAGTTGTAGTAGTAAATGCAGTAGTTGTAGTAGTGAGTGTAGTAGTTGTAGTAGTAAATGCAGTAGTTGTAGTAGTGAGTGTAGTAGTTGTAGTAGTGAGTGTAATAGTTGTAGTAGTAAATGCAGTAGTTGTAGTACTTGAAGTAGTAAATGCAGTAGTTGTAGTGCTTGAAGTAGTAAATGCAGTAGTGTAGTACTTGAAGTAGTAAATGCAGTAGTTGTAGTACTTGAAGTAGTAAATGCAGTAGTTGCAGTACTTGAAGTAGTAAATGCAGTAGTGTAGTACTTGAAGTAGTAAATGCAGTAGTTGCAGTACTTGAAGTAGTAAATGCAGTAGTGTAGTACTTGAAGTAGTAAATGCAGTAGTTGCAGTACTTGAAGTAGTAAATGCAGTAGTTGCAGTACTTGAAGTAGTAAATGCAGTAGTTGTAGTACTTGAAGTAGTAAATGCAGTAGTGTAGTACTTGAAGTAGTAAATGCAGTAGTTGCAGTAGTTGAAGTAGTAAATGCAGTAGTTGCAGTACTTGAAGTAGTAAATGCAGTAGTGTAGTACTTGAAGTAGTAAATGCAGTAGTTGTAGTACTTGAAGTAGTAAATGCAGTAGTGTAGTACTTGAAGTAGTAAATGTAATATCTGAGGTTTCTTAGCGTTTGAGGAACTTAAGAGCTTTTTCACGCCTCTTATTATGAAATCTGCCCCAAAACCGGAAGTTGACAGTTAGCAACTACCCGTGAGTGAGTGAGTGAGTGAGTGAGTGAGTCCCGGTGTGAAAATGTTACCTTTATCTATGAAAGACGACGAGTACAAACCGGCGAAGTTCAACCTGCTGGTGAAACTGTCGGGATGGTTCAGGTAAACCCGCCGCTGCTAACCGCTGCTAACAGCTGTTAGCACTCATTCAGATGACTCTGAACGCTTAAGCTGCTAGCCGGATGCTAACCGGCTAGCCCGGATAAACCCGGTCCTTCTGCGGCTCTGTCTGCTTTAAACTCGGGTTTTATCATCTTGTCAGCGGTTACCGTGTGTTTGTGACGTGGGGGGTGGGCTGGGGGGGGGGGGGGGGGCTAGGGGGGCTGATAGCCCGGTTTGGTCCTCTGACTGTTTTCTGTTCCAGGTCGATCCTCGCTGATAAAACCTCCCGGAATCTGTTCTTCTTCCTCTGCCTCAACCTGTCCTTCGCCTTCGTGGAGTTAACGTACGGCATCTGGAGCAACAGGTAGGCTGGCGCGCGCGTGCGTGCGTGTGTGTGTGTGGCGCGCGCGTGCGCGTGTATTCAGGATGTGCCACGTATGTGTTAGCATTAGCCTGGAGCAGCTCCGCGTGTGTGTTGGTCAGCAGCTTGAAGCTCCTCCCACACAGCTGATCCTTCATCACACGTGTTGTTATTTATCAATCAGAACATGTAAATAACAGCAAAAGTTAACGTCACAGAAAGATGAGAGAAAGAGGAATAATTCAGGTCTCTGACTGAAACACAACAACTGGATTCAAAATATTACTGAAGTATAAAAGTAAGTGAGTACTTTACAGTAAATTGTACTTCAAATATGAAAAGTAAAAGTAAACACTGCGGTAACCAGGTAAACAAACAGGTAAACAAACAGATAAACAAACAGGTAAACAAACAGGTAAATAAACAGATAAACAAACAGGTAAATAAACAGGTAAATAAACAGATAAACAAACAGATAAACATGTAAACAAACAGATAAACAGGTAAACAAACAGATAAACAGGTAAACAAACAGATAAACAAACAGGTAAATAGACAGATAAACAAACAGATAAACAAACAGGTAAACAAACAGGTAACCAGGTAAACAAACAGGTAAACAAACAGGTAAACAAACAGATAAACAAACAGGTAAACAAACAGGTAACCAGGTAAACAAACAGGTAAACAAACAGATAAACAAACAGGTAAACAAACAGGTAAACAAACAGATAAATAAACAGGTAAATAAACAGGTAAACAAACAGATAAACAGGTAAATAGACAGGTAAATAAACAGATAAACAAACAGGTAAATAAACAGGTAAATACCCAGGTAAATAAACAGATAAACAAACAGGTAAACAAACAGATAAACAGGTAAATAAACAGGTAAACAAACAGGTAAACAAACAAACATTTAAACAAACAGATAAACAGGTAAACAAACAGGTAAACAAACAAACAGGTAAATAAACAGGTAAACAAACAGGTAAATAAACAGGTAAATACCCTGATAAACAAATGGATAAACAAACAGGTAAATAAATAGGTAAACAAACAGATAAACAAACAGGTAAATAGACAGGTAAACAAACATAAACAAACAGGTAAATAAACAGGTAAACAAACAGGTAAATTAACAAATAACAATAAAATAAGTAAATAACTGCAATCAGTGAAATACACATTAATACAGCAGTAATAATAATCCAAAACCAGCCGGTTGTTTACATGTTTTTTTTACCTGGTTGTTTACCCGGTTGTTCACCCGCTTGTTTACACGCTTGTTCACCCCCTTGTTTACACGCTTGTTTACCCGGTTGTTTTCCCGGTTATTTACCCGCTTGTTTACCCGGTTGTTTTCCCGGTTATTTACCCGCTTGTTTACCCGGTTGTTTTCCCAGTTGTTTTCCCAGTTATTTACCCGGTTGTTTACCCGGTTGTTTTCCCGGTTGTTTTCCCGGTTATTTACCTGGTTGTTTACCTGGTTGTTTACCCGGTTGTTTTCCCGGTTATTTACCCGCTTGTTTACCCGGTTGTTTTCCCGGTTATTTACCCGGTTGCTTACCTGGTTGTTTTCCCGGTTATTTACCCGGTTGTTTACCTGGTTGTTTTCCCGGTTATTTACCCGGTTGTTTACCCGGTTGTTTACCCGGTTGTTTTCCCGGTTATTTACCCGGTTGTTTACCCGGTTATTTACCCGGTTGTTTACCTGTGTGTCCTGTGTTCAGTTTAGGTCTCATCTCAGACTCCTTCCACATGTTCTTCGACTGCACCGCCCTGCTGGCAGGTCTGGCAGCTTCCGTCATATCCCGGTGGAGATCCAACGACAGCTTCTCCTACGGGTGAGACCCACCTCCGCTCTGACCTCTGACCTCTAACCTCTGACCCTCTGACCCCCAGCGTGTTTGACCACTCTGTTTTCCTGTCTGTGTCGCAGTTATGTGAGAGCAGAGGTTCTGGCGGGCTTCGTCAACGGACTCTTCCTCATATTCACCGCTTTCTTCATCTTCTCTGAAGGAGTCGAGGTAACACACACACACACACACACACACACACACACACACACACACACACACACACACACACACACACACACACACACACACACACACACACACACACACTGCATGGAGTCATCAGTGTGTTGGTGTATCTGCAGGTAAACACAGTCTGCTTGACTTTTATTCCCTGACTTTAGTCTGTAAGGCAGATGGAAAGATGGAAAACATGAATCAGAAAAGCTTTCTAGGTTTGATTCTGCACATGTGCATCACTGTGATGATGTCATGTGTCCCTCTGTCTGTCTCTCTGTCCACCTGTCTGTCCGTCAGAGAGCTCTGGAGCCTCCTGACGTCCACCACGACCGGCTGCTTCCTGTCTCTGTTGCCGGTCTGCTGGTGAACCTGGTCGGGATCTTTGTGTTCCAGCATGGAGGACACGGTCACTCACACGGAGACGAAGGTAAAGACCTGCAGAACCTCCAGAACCACAACGGTCTGCGTGGGATCTGGTTCCATCTCTGTAGAACCAGTGAACCAAACTGCAGATGTGTAGAACCTCCCATCAGATGTGTAGAACCTCCCTCCAAATGTGTAGAACCTCCCTCCAGATGTGTAGAACCTCCCTCCAGATGTGTAGAACCTCCCTCCAGATATGTAGAACCTCCCATCAGATGTGTAGAACCTCCCTCCAGATGTGTAGAACCTCCCATCAGATGTGTAGAACCTCCCTCCAGATGTGTAGAACCTCCCTCCAGATGTGTAGAACCTCCCTCCAGATGTGTAGAACCTGGGTTCTCTGACCGTTCCCTCTCCGTCCTCAGGTCACGGTCACAGCCACTCACTGTTTAACGGCAGCCTGAATCACGGCCACAGTCACGGAGGAGACGACCACAAGCACAAACACGGAGGACACGGACACAGTCATGACGGTCACGGAGGACATGGAGGACACGGACACAGTCATGACGGTCACGGAGGACATGGACACGGTCACGAGGAACCACACTGTCACGGTGAGAACGTGACACGCGGCGATCCGACATGTTCACACAGACAGTCAGAGATCAGGGTTTACTAACCTGTGGGTTACCATGGCAACAGCACTGATGCTTCAGTGAAGGTCGTGGTGAAACAAACCGACATGCTACAGACACACTTTAATCAGGATGATTATTATTGTTATTTCCTGTCCTCCGTGTTGAATCCGGTGTTTTTGTTTCCGTCAGACGAGCTGCTGCACACGCCGGGAAAAGGCTCCAGCAAACAGATCCTGCAGGGTGAGAACACCATGAACACGCATGACTCATCACACGGAACATTTCTGCTTTATTTACACACAGATCTTCATCCAGTTTGAAACTTTTAAACACAACATGCAGCTGTTCAAGTTCAGACACAGTTCAAACAAATCAGATAATAAAAAAATACAAATAACACGAAATTAAAGAAATTAAAAAGCAAATATTAGACCTGAAAAAACACCTGAGGATTCATTAACTCTGTAAAATACAACATTGGTTGTAATCTGGAACCATCAAGAAACACGTCTGTGGAGATTTGAACCCTGAGAACTGGTCTGAAGGCTGCTGGTCTCACCTTCCCGACCAGCAGGGGGCGCTCACACACCACCTCACATACCCTTTTTATCCATCAACTGAAAACCAACCATGTCCAAACCATGTGTTAAAATGATCAGAGAAACTGGAAAGACTTTTATTTTGACAGCCAACTTCCTGTAAAATTCCTCATACTTTCCTTAAAATGTAAATTCCAGAATATTTTTTCCAACAAAGCCCCACAGTTTGGTTAAAATTATTATAATATTTGAGTTTTAAAGGACAAATCTTTCATAAAATGACATCAGAATTTCCTTAAAGTACAAAACATCTACTTTCAAATACTGATATTTTTTCAGGGTATTGAATAACAATTTTCATCATTGATCGATTGATTTAATCATCCAGCATTAAGTCGTTTCATTGTTTTTTTTATCCGAATTTTTATGTTTCATTTTCACTTTTTTAACCGTTTTTATTTCTTGTGTCTCAAAGTGAACTAAAAGGTGTGTACTGATAAAGTTTGATTGATGTGTGTGTGTGTGTGTGTGTGTGTGTGTGTGTGTGTGTGTGTGTGTGTGTGTGTGTGTGTGTGTGTTTCAGGCGTCCTGCTGCACATCATCGCCGACACGCTGGGCAGCATCGGCGTGATCATCTCCGCTCTGCTGATGCAGAAATACGACCTGATGATCGCGGATCCGATCTGCTCCATGCTGATCGCCCTCCTCATCGGAGTCAGGTAACCTTATTGATTGGGGGGGAGGGCTGTGATGTCACCGATCAGCTGATGGTGTACAATGCAGTTTGTTCCACTGTTCAGTGTGTGTGTGTGTGTGTGTGTGTGTGTGTGTGTGTGTGTGTGTTCTCCTGGGCTCCACCCTGTTGATTGACAGCTGTGATTACAGCCTTTAACAGACCACATCAGGGTGGGCGGGGCTTCAGACAGCCACCTTGTGGCCAGCTGACACCACACTGACTGGCAGCTGTGTGTGTGTGTGTGTGTGTGTGTGTGGAGGGGGCGGGGCCAGCTGCCTTTTTGTTGTGGGCGTCCTTCATCAGTTGACCAATCAGCTCGTCTAAGTAATGACAGACTGCAGCTGTGTGTGTGTGTGTGTGTGTGTGTGTGTGTGTGTGTGTGTGTGTGTGTGTGTGTGTGTGTGTGTGTGTGTTTGTTCTGCAGGAGTGGTCCTCAGTGGTCAGTAGACCCTTTTGAAGGACCAGCAAAACCACTTCAATGTCCACATGAACCTCAAGAACAAAAACAAACCAAGTCCCGACTAAACATCTTAAAGGACCCGTAAAACCCACTTCAGCTGTGACCTTCAAAAACACCTTGAAAATGTCCCCAGAGACCACGAGAACCTGAAAGATCTGTAGAACCGTTTTAGGGGATCTCTAAACGGACCCTGAGAACATCTTTAATTACAAGTACAACCTCTAAAACAATCACTCAAACAGACAGACCCATAAAGACACTTCAGTGTCCACTAGAACCTCCTAGATGAGAACTAAAACCTCCTAAAGGAACCTTAGAACCTCTTTAATGTCCACTAGAACATTCAAAGGATTCCTAGACTCTCCAAAACCACGAGAGCCTTCTAAGGAACCCCTAGATCACCCTAGATCTTCACTGTCACCGAGAACCTCCCAAATGTATGTACTGTGCATTTTATATTTTATATTTATATTTTTTATTTTATTGCTTTTCTATTATATTATTCTATTCTATTATTATTTTATTCTATTGTTTCTATTATTGCTCCTGTATGTATGCTGCTGTGGCGAAAAAATTTCCCCTCGGGGATTAATAAAGTATATACCTACCTACCTACCTACCTAAATGACCCTCATAACCTCTAGGTACTTACTAACTAGACCGCCTAGAACCTCTTGAAGGAACCATAGAACCTCTTTATTACTGCTAAACTCAAACATAGAAACGGTGACTTGACAGTTGTTTGTCACATTTAAAAACGGGAAAGTGTCCGTGAACGCACCGTCGGAAGAACATTTGTTAACTCGGCTCGGAGCTGAACTAAAGCGAAGGAAACCCGGTGTGATGGATGATCTCAGGTTTCACCTCCGCAGGACGAGTCCTCAGAAAAACCACCTGAAACCAGCGTCTGTCTGGAGGGAAGGAGGGAACGATCACTCTGCAGCCGGATGGACACTTTGGAAAACAGTTTCCACTAATGTAAAGAATGTGCAATTAGTAGTTAATGGGCTCTGACATGCCAAACCACCGGCATGGACCTGGAGAGAGTCCCGGAGACCGGTCTCCGCTCGCTCGTCCTCTGGACGTAAATGCGGCGGTCAGATTTCCCAGAAGCCCCCGTGATAAATGGAGTTGATGCGTGCTGATTGGTGGTTTGATAGGCTGGAAGTGAACACAGCTGCAGATTTAAGAGTCAGCAGAGCAGAGCTGTGGTCAGCTGAGAGGCCTTCACACAACCACAGGTATCAGGTTACTGCAAGCTGGAAAGTAAAAGTCACCACCGTCTCAACTCAAGAATCTCAGACCAAACTCCTTTTAAAGAACGTCACATTCTCAGACCAGAGCCCAGTTAAACATCTTTTAGATTCTCAGACCAAACCTTTGTTTGATTCCGCACAAAAATGTGAGCTCCAGGGTAAGAGTTACACACCAAACTCCTTTTAAAAATCTGTAGAATCTGCAGATGGAGTTGAGTTGTGGATAAATTCTCAAACCAAAGCCGAGTCAAACATCTTTAGATTCTCAGACCAAACTCCAGTTCAAAATCTACAGATTATGGACAGAAATCTCAGTGTCGGAGTAAAACTTTCAAACCAAACGTCTATTAAAAATCTGTAGATTTCTCCAACCAAACCTTAGTTAAAACTCAACAGATCTCGAAATCTGAATCTAAGCCTCAGTGCACAACTTAGACCGATACGGCATGAGTCCTATAAACTCAAACTCCAGTTAAATCTCGGTCACTGTGTACCATCACATTACATTTAGCTGATGCTTTTATCCAAAGCGACTTACAACACACCGATGGTTCACCATCAGGAGCAATTTAGGGTTCAGTGTCTTGCTCAAGGACACTTAGGCATGTGGACAGGAGGAGCTGGGGATGGAACCACCAACCTTCTGATTAGTGTGAAACCCACTCTACCATCTGAGCCACAGCCTCTCTATACCAGACTGTAGTAACAGTAGTAGCATTTGTACATCATTCGGCAGAGTGGTGGGAGTACTACAGTAGTAGTTGTATTTGTACTACTGTAATAACCACAGCTGTATTGGTACTAGCAGTAATTAGTACTATATTATTAATATTTGACCTCTGACCCTCAGTGTGGTGCCGTTACTGAAGGAGTCCATCGGCATCCTGATGCAGAGAACGCCACCTTCGCTGGACCCGGCCCTGCCAGAGTGCTACCAGAGGGTGAGCAACTGACCACACCCACTCCAACAAGCCACACCCACCCATAGCCCCGCCCCTTCCAATAAAGCACTTGCAGTGGTAGTAGAAACCGACTCTGCATTTGTGATTGTAACTCAAAACAAATTGTACTTCAACTTGTAGTAACAGTAGTACTTGTAGTAGTTACTGGAACAGTAGTAGTTGTCGTAGTAACTGATAAACCCCGCCCCCTCCGTAAACATTATGTCTGTGCATTGTGGACGAGTCTTATTTGCTGGTGTTGCCGTGTTGTGTTCAGGTGCAGCAGCTGCAGGGAGTTTACAACCTCCAGGAGCCTCACTTCTGGACTCTGTGTACGGACGTTTATATCGGAACATTAAAGCTGCTGGTCGCCCCCGACGCCGACACCCGTTGGATCCTCAGCCAGACACACAACATCTTTACACAGGTACCTGAACGCACCACAGCCTCGTACAGAGACCTCCTGATGCGGTCTTGTTAGTAGTACTACGAGTAAACGCAGTATTTTTTTCTCCGTCTCTCCACAGGCAGGAGTTCGACAGCTTTACGTCCAGGTCGACACGGCCGCCATGTAGATGCTCCGCCCTCCTCAACTCCTGGGACCAATCACATTCAGTCTGCTGCTGCAGGTGACCTCTGACCCCCCCCCTCCCTCGTCACTGCAGGACAGACTGAGCTCAACGGGGCGGGGAGGGGGCACAAAGAGAACTGATGAACTCAAACAGCCCCGCCCCCTATTTTTTTTTTTTTAAACATACCTGTCCGTATTGGTGGGCAACGTGGTCCCCCCTCCTTCCTGCACTTTTTAGACTGGAGCAAAGCATTCTGGGTAAGTGCCTTCATCATTTATCAGAGACAATCTGAGCCCCTCCCACCACCACACCCACCGCTGACATCGCTGCGGGGACTTGCTGATTGGTCCACAGTGAGTGTGATGTCACTGTTTTTAAATGTGCCAAACCATGTGACCAAACCATGTGACCAGTCGGTGGGTGTCAAGTCTTATTTTTTTTCTTTTTTTTTTTAAGCTGTAATAAAGGATTCTGTTTCTCTGAGCTGATATTGATCTCCATCTTTATTGATGACATCACATTGTAAACAGCTCATCAAGTGTTTTTGAGAAAGAAGTCGGACGATTAGAAACGAGAGAGAGCACCTCGTTTCACTCGTGGTCCTCACAAAGACAGGCAGACAGACGTGTGTTAGGAGGTGTACGTTGAGCTGTCAATCATGCGCAGGTTCTGCAGGGCGTCCGGTTCTGCGTTCACTCGCAGCATGTCGACCTCCAGCGGGTGGAGTCGACCGGTGACGACCAGCGAATGGAGCGGAGCGCCGAGGTCACATGACGCCAGCTGACGTAGCGTCCCAGCACGGATCACCTGGTCGTCGGAGCCGAGCCGGGCCACGCCCACACACACCGCGTCCTCCGTCACACCTGGAGGTGGGCGGAGAGACTGGTCAGCCAATCAGAAACCAAAGCTACCTTTGTCTTGAAATGTAAATAACATTTTTACCGATATGTTGCAACCTAAATCTGAAAATATGAATATAGTACAATCACTTTTTTCCCCACATATTTTGGGGCTTTTCTGAAGCGGTCATGTTTTCCTGAATCATTCATCTTTTATGATTTATTCCTCAAAAGTTTTTATCTTAAATTTTTTTTTTTTTCCAGAAATATGACTAAATCCTTCATGTTACGTTTTTTTTTTTCCCGCTTCAAACTATTATGATTTAATAGCCAAAATATAAAAACAAATTCTTGTTAATTTGATGACTAGAAACAATATTTTTATACTGGTGTTACTTTTTGTCAAGATATCATAACTTCAGTTTCTAAATTCATTTTTTTTTCTGGATCAAAATGTTTCCCGTAATTTTTTTGTTTTATTCTTGTAAATATTACATGATATTTAAAAAAATATATATATTTTGGAAAAATGTTCCCTCTTAAAAAAACACTCTTTCTCAAAATATGATATATATTTTAAGAAATGTTTACTACTTTTTCTCAAAATATGTCTGTCAAACTATTACGGCTGTTTTATAAATAAGTTTAAAACAACAAAAAAAAACTTTTGTGTGAAAATTTTACGACTTGTTTCTGAAAACAGTTAACTTTATCTTCCTCCTGGACTCGGTGTGTTCGGGGTAAATTGATGGATAAATAAACAGATTATCTTGCAGCAAAATCAGTCAAAATGAGATCAGATCAGGTGACTCACCAAGCTCCGCCCCCTCCTCCCGCCTCCTGCAGATGATCTGAATCAGCTGATCTGCAGCCTGACTGACCGTCATGTAGCGAGGAGGCTCGTAGATCTTCTTCCCTCTGAAATCAATAATAAAAAAGCTCTTTAACCGGAATACAAACTGATTGCTGTATTGAACAGATTGATGTGATGATTTGGTTTTAGGTTTTTATTTATCCACCCGTCTGCTGCCTGACGACGCCGCTGGACTTCTACCGCATTATATTCAATAAAACTCTGCTCTGTTTACACTTATCACAACATACTACGACTTTTATATCCTTGTAAAAACAATGAAATTTAAGTCTCAACATATCTTGCTAACCCTTCAGGTTTTAGATCTGGACTTGTTCTCCATCTTGTTCTGGTTCTTACCTCATCATGTTCTCGATGCTCTGCTCTTTGACTTTAATATCTGCCAATAAAATCAGAAAAAAGAAATGGAAAATTTAGATGAAATGACTTCAAACTTTTTGTTTAGTTCAGAGCTGAAAATATCAATTAATTATTCAATGACAAAAAATAAAAAAGTCAAAAGTGCAATTACTTTTATTGTCTATTAATCATAAAGAAAGTACTGAAATTTGCTTTTTTGCTTGAAAACTGCTGTTTAATAATGTTATTTGTAATAATAATTGTTTGTCTACATCGATCAACTGGCTGTTTATTAACGATCACAGTTTCGATGATTAAAATAAACAAATGAACACTGCTGCTGCGTTCACTGTGACGGAGGTGTTTTCATGAGTGTGGGCGGAGCGATGATGGACGAGCGTCTGTCCGACTCTTTATTCTCTTTTATTTCCTCTTATAAATATTAACCACAGACGCCAGCAGGTCGTCTACGTCCCACCGGACTGTTGGTTTATGGTGGTGGTGTGTGTGTGTGTGTGTGTGGGGGGGGGGGGGGGGGGGGGCTGGGCTGGGCTGGGCTGGGCTGCCCAGGGTGATTGATGGCGGACCGGTCAGGGGGGTAACCCGACACCTGGTGACTCCCTGAATGCACCATCAGCACCTCCAGGCTGCTTCTTTCTACATTGATGTGAAATTGAAATGCAGCATTAAATCAGGTCTTCGCTCACTGGAGGTGTTTCATTCCGGTTATTAATGCAGCACAAGACAGTTTTTGAAAGCACATTTCTTTTAACGTATTAAAAAATATGCGATTAGAAATATTAAATGAATTGAATAAAATTCAATCAATCTGTATTTCAAACAGACGATCCCTCAGTTTCAAGCCTCTTTTATTTAATGTGACACATTCAAACATGTAAATAAAGGTTCTGGACTCCCAACAGCGACGCCACCCTTCAGTTTGTCAACTGCTGTTTTGAAGCCTCAAGTTCTGTAATTTTATCCATTAATATCTTGTTTTTTTGGAACCTGACTGTAAGACAGCCCTGTCAATCAAGCCAGCCCCGCCCCCAAACATGTCTGTGTTGGAGTCCTGATATCTAATGAATGCTGGAGTTATTTCCAGAAGGAGGGAGTTTATCTAACGACACCATGATGACTTGTGGAAAACATTTACTGATTTTGTATTGCAGGAGAGAACTTGATGCTTTTTCAATAGGAGTCTATTGGAGCCCCTAGTGGCTCTCGGTGGTATTACACTTTCAAGGGACTTCTGCATCGGCTTCCCTTTTCAGAATCAGACTCTATATACGAACATTTTTATACACAGTCTGTGTTCACGGCAGGTTTGGCTACATGTCAAATATTTTGTTATTTATATTTATATATTTTTATTTTGTTACAATGTTTTTTTCACCTGAAGACTGAAGAATGAAATATTAATTCAAATCTGTCTCGTATTCACATCGACACTTCTACAGGTGAGCGCTACCTTCACCGTCTTTTTCCATATTTTAATACAAATTAGTTTTGATGTTATTATACTCGTTTTTATTGAATATTTCAAATATTAAATCAGGAGATTTTACGCATATTCCTGTTCCTGAGTTGTGAAATGATGCCGTTTATCATGTTTTCATGATTTTTGTTTAGCTTTTTCTTGTCTTTTGATGTTTATGTATTTTTATCATTTTAAACTGTTGTCTTGTTTGTTTGTTGTTGTTGATGAAAACTCCTCTTCAGACAGTAAAGGTTTCAATCACTAATTTTTCTGATACTTTGCGTGTGCGTGTGCGTGTGCGTGTGCACGTCTCACCCAGCAGACAGAGCGTGTGAAGTCCAGCTGCTCTGTTTTTACAGATTTTGTCGTAGAAGCTCTCCGGTCTCCACGTGTCCGTCCAAAACACCAACGACACCGTCTCCCCGAAGTTATACAGCTGAGACACACACACACACACACACACACACACACACACACACACACACACACTGATTATTGATTTTAACTTAATTATGTTGTAATGCTCTTCCTCACAACTGAACTCTTATAATTTTTTAATTGATATTATTATTATTAATATTAGTATCATCATCTCTTTGAGGCCGACTGAACCTTTGTTCCAAATAAAATACTATAACAACATAAAGAAAAGCCCTGCAGGCGTCCGGTGTGGGTGGGGGGTGTTGACGGAGGGGTGGGGGGGGAGGGGGGGGGAGTGGGCGTCCGCTGACAGCAGGGGCTGATGGGATTCACTCCCACTGGAGGGAGCACGGAGCTCATTAGCATATTAACGACCTCCCAGAGGAGATACTGTGTGAGCATTAATGCTAATCTGTCTGTGGCTCCTGCTCTCTGATTGGCTGCTTTGAGTGACAGCTCTGTTATTGATGAGACCATGTTAATGTGATGTCACAGCAATAATGACAAAGTTGAATGAGGTTCATCAGCAGCTGGGCGTCGGCTCTGCCCTCAGCACCGACTCTCAGGCAGACGAGGAGATATTTCCTAGAGGTGATGTGCCCTGAGTTCTGCCTACAGGGCACCTCAGAGAACCTCAAATGTTTTGTCCTCAGCACAGACGCCTCCCTGGACTGAAATAAGTTCATCTCGCTGCATCACTGATGGATTTTAAAGCTCCTGTTATTCATTAAAACTCTATAAAACTTTACAAAATGTTTTCTAAGAAACAAACCGGCGGCTACTTAATGCCGGATGTTTTGAATACGCAAATAATCTCCACCTGCTGCTGGAGAAAGATGTACCTGCAGCCCGCAGCAGCCCACTGCGTTCATGATGGAGGCGTTGTGGATGACTTTGTACGGTATCCCAGCATGCACTGCTCGCAGGACCAGGTCACTGTGGGTGGTGGCTCTGCAGGACGAGACAAAGATCAACTTTTATTATTATACAGTGAACTCACCACAGACACCGGGCTGTCCCGCTGTTATTACAGACAGTGAACTCACCACAGACACCGGGCTGTCCCGCTGTTATTACAGACAGTGAACTCACCACAGACACCGGACTGTCCCGCTGTTATTACAGACAGTGAACTCATCACAGACGCTGTAATGTCCCACTGTTCCTACAGACAGTGAACTCACCACAGACACCGGGCTGTCCCGCTGTTATTACAGACAGTGAACTCATCACAGACGCTGTAATGTCCCACTGTTCCTACAGACAGTGAACTCACCACAGACACCGGGCTGTCCCGCTGTTATTACAGACAGTGAACTCATCACAGACGCTGTAATGTCCCACTGTTCCTACAGACAGTGAACTCACCACAGACACCGGGCTGTCCCGCTGTTATTACAGACAGTGAACTCACCACAGACACCGGGCTGTCCCGCTGTTATTACAGACAGTGAACTCACCACAGACACCGGACTGTCCCGCTGTTATTACAGACAGTGAACTCATCACAGACGCTGTAATGTCCCACTGTTCCTACAGACAGTGAACTCACCACAGACACCGGGCTGTCCCGCTGTTATTACAGACAGTGAACTCATCACAGACGCTGTAATGTCCCACTGTTCCTACAGACAGTGAACTCACCACAGACACCGGGCTGTCCCGCTGTTATTACAGACAGTGAACTCATCACAGACGCTGTAATGTCCCACTGTTCCTACAGACAGTGAACTCACCACAGACACCGGGCTGTCCCGCTGTTATTACAGACAGTGAACTCATCACAGACGCTGTAATGTCCCACTGTTCCTACAGACAGGGAAGTGGACATTAACTCGTGCAGATGTGTTTGGTCAGGTTTTGGTTGAACGCTGTTTGATTGACATCCAGATGTTGAGGTCACACGGCGGTCAAATCTCAGTGTGATGAAAAGAAACTTCTCCATTTTTAGAAGCAGCAGCTTCTCTTCTCATGTAAACTGTAAAACCGACATTCTGGTGAAACCAGCCGTGCGAGTCGGTTGGGTCGGAGGCAGCAGGCGAGCTGCTCGGCACTCTGTCATTAACTCTCGGAGGAATCCGCCGGTTCTGAGGAGAAATCTGCTGAAACCAGGTCGAGCCGCTCAGACAGAAACCCCGCGGTCCGACGAGACCGCGCTGACGCAGCAGAACTCAGACCGGTGGGATCAATACGGTCTGCGGTGCCGATACGTGGACGGCGTGACTCACCCGAACGGGTCGCCCACCACCAGGAAGGCCACGTCGGCCACATCGGCGTCCTTCAGGATGTCTTCAGCTCCTTGTTCAACCAGATCTCTGTCTGCCAGGATCAGCTGCTTCCCGTAGTACTCCTCCTGAGGACCACAGTTAGCACACCGATGAAGTACTTTACACATTAACATTAATGAAGTACTTTACACACCGATGAAGTACTTTACACATTAACATTAATGAAGTACTTTACACATTAATAAAGTACTTTACACACTAATAGGGTACTTTACACATTAGGTGGTAGGTAGGTAGGTAGGTAGGTATATACTTTATTAATCCCCAAGGGGAAATTTTTTTGGCCACAGCAGCATACATACAGGAGCAATAATAGAAACAATAGAATAAAATAATAATAGAATAGAATAATATAATAGAAAAGCAATAAAATAAAAAAAATATATAAAATAAAATATAAAATGCACAGTACATACAGTATATATACAGTACATTAATAAAGTATTTTACACACTAATAAAGTACTTTACACATTAAAGAAGTACTTTACACACTAATGAAGTACTTTACACACTAATGAAGTACTTTACACATTAAAGAAGTACTTTACACACTAATGGAGTACTTTACACACTAATAGGGTACTTTACACATTAATAAAGTATTTTACACACTAATAAAGTACTTTACACATTAAAGAAGTACTTTACACACTAATGAAGTACTTTACACACTAATGAAGTACTTTACACATTAATGAAGTACTTTACACACTAATGAAGTACTTTACACATTAAAGAAGTACTTTACACACTAATGAAGTACTTTACACACTAATAAAGCAGGTAACACCTCCATCACTCTACCAACAGGATGCCTACATTTGTTTATGTTTTCAGTGCATGGCTGTTTTTTGATGGTAAAATTAGATTTGGTTTGTAAAGTTGCTGATGCTGGTCAACCTGTGTAGATGAACCTGTTTAGTTTGTACAAAGCGCTTGTAAATATCTTCAACTTATGAGCAGTTGTAGGAGTGAGAAGTCTTTTTGT
Organism: Brachyistius frenatus; assembly: GCF_029030835.1. Classification (NCBI taxonomy): domain Eukaryota; kingdom Metazoa; phylum Chordata; class Actinopteri; family Embiotocidae; genus Brachyistius; species Brachyistius frenatus. Next base: position 415,199 of record NW_027210872.1, read on the forward strand.
TTCTACAGTTTCCAGTTGGAAGCCCACGGTAGACCTTTGTCTTCTGTTTGCTTGGCGTTTTTGTGATTGGGAAGTTCAGGGCGGACCAGACGCTTTGTCTCAGCTCTGAAGTTAAATAAAGAGCTTTCGGGAGCGTGTAATACCACTGAGGGCCAACAGGGGCTCTAAAACACCTCCGGCTCCAATAGACTCTCATTCAAAAAGCACCAACTTCTCTCTTGAAACACAAAGTCAGTAAATGTTTTCCACAAGTCATTATGGTGTCATTAGATAAATTCACCCGTTTGAGGGTGGGGTTATTTGATTGACAGGCCTGTGGTGCAGTCAGGTTTCTAGTATAGGTAGGCGGGGCAGAGAGTCAGGAGAACCGCCCCTCGCTCCTCCTCAGCTCGTCCAAATATGGTCATATCAGGCTCCAAAATAGCACAACGATGATGACGGAGGAAATGCTAAACTTGACCTGATATTAAAAAAAATTATATCAAATTATAAAAAATTTTTTTTTGCAGGGATATGAGGACATTTTTAAAATGATGATTAATCAAGCTGTTTTTTTTTCACGAGTTATTTTTTTTTATTGAATATTTAGAAAGCAGCTAGTACATCTCAGGCTAACAGGTGTGTACACCACAAAGACATGTTAAATAAATGAACAGAGTAATAACAAGTAGGTGAAGAGGTATTTAACTTACAATAAAGGGGGAAAAACAGTTGAACATTAACTGAAATAAAATGAACATTATACATAGTTTATCTCCCTACTTAAACAGAGGTAGAAACAGATTGTAAACTTATAAATCAATATCAGGTAAATACCACTGCACAACACCATCTGTAAACATGAAAAATAATATGAACTTTGGTTATATCTTTAAATAAAAACCACCATCAGAAAACAGTGCAGGGAAAATGGAAACGATTGCTGCGTCACACAGACGTCTAAATACAGTCTTATATTGATAGCTTGACATAAACAGGTGAATGATTACTGTTGTACTGTATTTGCTGTGATTTAAAAAAAAATTTTTAGATAGAAATATGTTTTTTTTCACCAGTTCTGGTCCATATTTAATGAGTTTTATGACATTTGATGTTGGTTCTTGTGCTGTTTTTTGGGGTTATTTTTCTGAGGGTTTCAGAACAATTCTGTTATTAATCATGAACGTCTTCAGTTCAGAGATTCTTTTGAAATAAAAAACCCAAAACAAGCTATAACATTCTTTACTACTGATATGAAAAACGAGCTAAAACTGAAAATCTATTCGAACTCTGCAAGCATTTCTACTGATTTTACAACTTCTTGTTCCGTCACTCAGACACAGATGAAGTTGAGTCTCTCTCTGCAGTCCCGGTTCTCCCACAGTCCCTCTTTGGTGAGAGCTCCACAGCGGTTCCACACTGGACACTGTTGGTCCTGATGTCCTTCCTGGGACCAGCCCTCGTACTCCAGAGGGTCTCCGTTCACCCAGATCCAGCTGTCCACCAGGAAGCGCAGGCCGATCCACACCCGGTCAGTGATGCGCTGGTGCTGGATCTCCGTCAGGGCCAGAAGGGTCTCGGTCTTGGAGAGCAGACTGGTGAAGTCCTTGTGGTTCTCTCTGCAGTGCTCCAGAGCCTCCTCCCAGGACTTCTCCTCCTCCACCACCACCAGGTTCAAGCAGAAGAAGTTTAGGCGATTGGAGGGAGGGTTTTTATACCATCCATTCGTGTACCATAATACATGTGTATAAAACAGCTTCTGATTATGCCAGAAGGTGTAGGTAGCATTGTCTCCTCCTGACCATCTCCATCCATCTCCAACCCAGTAGAGACCGATCCATCCTATTTTGTTCCCAATCTCAGAGTTTGTGAACACGTCTTTCTCCAGCTTGGTGCTGAGGGGTGAAAGGTCAGTGTGGTACTTCCTGCAGTACTCCTGAGCTTCAAACCAGGACATTCTGTCTCCGATAAAAACATGTTTTGCAGACAGACAGCGAGCACTTGTAAGAACGAGCAGTGTGAGGACGAGTGTCTCCATCCTGGTTCAGAGGTGTTCTGGAAGGAACGGGACTGGGATTTGGTTTTCTGACATTGGACTGAAGAGACGTTTGCATATGTATAAACAAGCCTCAAGGCCCTTCCAACATTCTAATTAGATCTTTGCAAATCAAATCCGGTCAAGGTCACTCGCAGGCTCCTCAAAGGCTTTCGGCCTTAAAACTCTGGAAAACAAACTAATAATGATGATGATAAAACTGGACTATTTGCATTGACGATTTTCATTCCAAAGCTGAGGTGCAGCAGCCGGGCAGTCCTGGAAACCACCTGAACCACCTGGACCCACTGGAAACCACCTGGAAACCCCCTGACCCACCTGAACCACCTGGACCACCTGGACCACCTTGCCCACCTGGACCCCCTGGACCACCTGGAAACTCCCTGGACCACCTGAACCACCTGGACCACCTGGAAACCACCTGGACCACCTGAACCACCTGGACCACCTGGAAACCACCTGGACCACCTGAACCACCTTGACCCCCCGGCCCACCTGGACCCCCTGGACTCCCCGGACCTCCTGGACCACCTGGACCACCTGAACCGAGTCATTGTGGACAGTTTTGTCCTCAGACTTTTTGGGTGTTGTTTTTCCGTCATCTGTGAAGTGACTTTTATACAGATATGGTACTAATAATGGTAAAAAAAAATTGCATAGTGTTTTGTTAAAAACTTTTTACAATTTGCTTGATGTAAAAAAACACCAAACAGCTGCACCAAAGTCATCCACAAACTTCAGGAAAACAGCAGCATCGTAACATATCTCGTGTTTTTGGATTCCATTGGTCTTTATTGTCAGAAAATTCATCTGAAATTTGTCTTTCTTCCAGAGCAGCAAACTGTTTGAACGAAGTGAAGTGTTCCTGCGATATTGTTTCCATGAGAATGGGACGACCGGATGGGAGGAATGTGTCGTAAGAGCGACCTTGAACTTTGACCCCCAAACTCCAATCAGCTCATTCATAAGACCAAGTGAACGTTGCTGCCAAAGTTGGAAAAGATTCCGTGGAACCATCGAAGGTCGAGGATGATGTGACACTAACTCAACGTATTCTCATAAACATGATAACTCAGGTACGCCTGGAGGGAATTTCTTCACAGGGCACAATCGTTAACTTTGCCTCAAAGATGAACTAATTAGAGTTCGGTGGTCAAAGGTCAAACTTCAAGGTCACTGTGACCTCATGTCTTTGCTATTCCTGTGAACACGATATCTCAGGATCACTATGAGGGACCTTCTTGCAATTTGGTACAAATGTTCACTTTGACTCCTGGTTGAGGTGAATAGATTTTGGTGATCACAGGTCAAAGGTCATTGTCATTATGGCCTCCTATTTGTTTTATTGGCCCATTCCAGTTTGGTGAACGCAACATCTCAGGAACACCTCCAGGAAATTTCTTCAAATTGGGTAAAAAGATTGAAATAGACTCAAGGATTAACTGATTCAGTCGGTGGTTTGGACAGATATACATGTAAACTACAACTTGAGTGGTTAGTGAAGGAAGACGACCCTGAAACGCTCGTTCTTTTCTTCTCTTTGGTAATTTCTTTATTGAATTTATAGAAAGATCTGGTACATGGCATCAGAAAAACATATCACATCACTTCAGGCTCACACAAAAACCAGTAAAATGATAAATGGAATTAAAAGTAGCACAAATACACATATTTAACTTACAACAAAATGTCGCCATTGAAGAACAATTCTGCAGTTCCTGAACAAACGTCAAACCTCCGACTCTTGTAGAACAATAAGAGTGACAGCTACATTTGCTTACGTCCTTCCCGCTGATGGAGTCACATGACGAGATGTGACTGCCGCCTGGAAGGACGTCATATATAGTATTATATAGTATTTTAAAAGAATATATGAGATATTCTCGGCATTTCCAAACACACTCTGCACACATTAACAAATATGTGCTGTGATTATATTTTCATATAAAAAAACACCACCAGTAAAAAAGAAAAGAAAAAGATATTGATGATATATTTTATTTACATTTCAAAGAATTAAATGGATAAATGATTTTACTGATTTAGTTTTTTTCAACACTCCTGTAAGTTTAATTCCCTTCTGACCAGTTTTGGTATTTCTTTCATTAGTTTTCTGACATTTCATGTTGGTTCTTGTGCTGGTTTTTTTGGGGTGTGAGACTCTCGAGGTTTCGGCTGTTTCTCTGTTAGTTTCAGAACAATTCTGTTACTGATCATGAACGTCTTCAACTGGAAGAGATTCTCTTTGGTTTTGCAATAAATAAAAAACTATTATAAATCAGAACACACTGAATAATTCTTTGAAGCTCAATGAAAATAGTGTTTCTCTTCCAAATGAGAAAAACTAGACACAAAATCATTGACTGCTAAAATGAAAACAAGCTGAAATGGGAATTGTAGATTTTCTTACAAGCATTTCTACTGATTTTACAACTTCTTGTTCCGTCACTCAGACACAGATGAAGTTGAGTCTCTCTCTGCAGTCCCGGTTCTCCCACAGTCCCTCTTTGGTGAGAGCTCCACAGCGGTTCCACACTGGACACTGTTGGTCCTGATGTCCTTCCTGGGACCAGCCCTCGTACTCCAGAGGGTCTCCGTTCACCCAGATCCAGCTGTCCACCAGGAAGCGCAGGCCGATCCACACCCGGTCAGTGATGCGCTGGTGCTGGATCTCCGTCAGGGCCAGAAGGGTCTCGGTCTTGGAGAGCAGACTGGTGAAGTCCTTGTGGTTCTCTCTGCAGTGCTCCAGAGCCTCCTCCCAGGACTTCTCCTCCTCCACCACCACCAGGTTCAAGCAGAAGAAGTTTAGGCGATTGGAGGGAGGGTTTTTATACCATCCATTCGTGTACCATAATACATGTGTATAAAACAGCTTCTGATTATGCCAGAAGGTGTAGGTAGCATTGTCTCCTCCTGACCATCTCCATCCATCTCCAACCCAGTAGAGACCGATCCATCCTATTTTGTTCCCAATCTCAGAGTTTGTGAACACGTCTTTCTCCAGCTTGGTGCTGAGGGGTGAAAGGTCAGTGTGGTACTTCCTGCAGTACTCCTGAGCTTCAAACCAGGACATTCTGTCTCCGATAAAAACATGTTTTGCAGACAGACAGCGAGCACTTGTAAGAACGAGCAGTGTGAGGACGAGTGTCTCCATCCTGGTTCAGAGGATTTCTGGAAGGAACGGGACTGGGATTTGGTTTTCTTCCTCTCAGACCGAGCAGGTGACTGAAGAGACGTTTGAATACGTGAGTCCAACAACGTCTAATTACATCTTAGTTCAGCAAATTTGAATGAGACGGACATTCAAAGGTTCCTTAAATGGTATGATGTCAGACAAACTAATGACAACAATAAAAAGTGGACGATTTCATTACATTCAAGATTTTCCTGCTATTATAAGGCTTAAGTGCAGCAGGCAGGCCGTCCTGGGCTCCACCTGAGCCCAGTCATTGTGGAGGACGTCACATTAACTCAAAAACTTTTCATTTCTGTTTTTGTCTTTTTAGGTGTTTATTTCATCTCTAAATCTTTTTTTTTTAATTTTTTTTTTTATGGTAAAACCTGAAACATTTTCAAACTAGAATGACTGCCGAGCTGTTGTACGCCTCCACCAACCAGTCAAGTTGTAGTTTACAAGCATATCTGTCCAAACTCATACAAGTGTTGCTGCAAAAAAAGATCAATTCCAAAACCTGGAGGGTTCATACACAACTACAAGAACAGGACAAACGGATCGGACGAACAAGAGGTCATACTGACGTTGACCTTTGACAATCAAAACCAAAACCATCAAATCCAAAGTGAATAAAATGTGTCCATCAGTTATCTCGGTGTTGTTAGCTAAAGTCACTCCTTCTTCTTAGTTTTCTGGAGGTCCATCTGAAAATAATCCCTCATTCATTAGAAAAGAAGATTCAAGAAGACCTGGTTTTGGGGGCGTGTCTGTTTGATTGACAAAAACCCCTTTAGAGCAGCTTTTTAAAGTAACCAGTCCAAGAAACACCTGAACACCTGAACACCTGTCATCGGTGTCATCGGTGTCATCGGGCGAACTCACCTCACTTTGCCGAAACTCCTTTATTTCATTTAATTTCACTTTAAATGTTAATCTAATGTCAGTTATCTCTTTCTGGACCTGGTTTCCATGGTGACCTCTCACCGTCTGTTTGTGCTTTGACTTTTATAACGTGTTTTGTCCTCGAATGGCCACCATAGATTTGATCTTCTTATATCGGTTTCATTTAGCTGTTTTTAAACAATTTTACTTCCGTTTTAAAAACAGTGCACCGAAAATTCGTATTATTATTGATCTTAAATTACGTTTTGTATTTCAATAGTTTAAAGTAAGCTTGTGCTCACCAGCGCTTCTCTGCCCACGGTCAGGATGGACGTGTAGGCCTCCAGGTAAACTCTGGAGCAGCTCTTCACCGCCTGCAGACCCTTCACCGTGATGTCGGCGGCGTCTCCGAGCCCCAGGCCGATCAGATAGAGCATCCTGCCGGCGTCGCTGTCCGCACAGAGTCGGTGTCCAACTGCCGCCGCGAAAACTTCCCACCGTGAAGCACGAAAGAGACAAATCCGCCCTTTAACTTACAGTTTTCACACACTCACGTGTGGTCTCACTGTACCGACTGGAATACGGCTTGTCGTAAAATGTTTACAGTTACGACAGCTGCAGCCGCGACACTTTCCGCAGCGGAGGAGACGGATGTCACGCCAAACTCCATTTACAAAATTGGGTATTTAACAACTCCGTGTGACTCGGCAGCACATTGTGCAAATTAAATACATCTTATATGTTTGTTTTTCGGTAGTATATAAACCAATCTTTAATTCGGCTCACATATAATGAAGGGATTCTGTATATTTTTCATGATTACACCATCTACCCCAGATATCACAGCAGTTAACAGGTGAGTCTGTGACGATAGGTGCTTGGTGGGTTTTATTCATGCCGAACTGAAGAGGCTTTCTTCATGTCTCAGAGAGGACAGTTGTAATTTCAACAGCACATTTTTAAACCTGTAAAAACAGAAAAACAAGCAAAAAATAAAAAATTATGAATGAAGGCAGGCTCGAAATAGGACATTGCCCGGCCTGCCCATCTGAGGATATGTTCCCAAGTTTACCTGAGCTTCTCTGTAAGTATGAAGCTTTGTGTTTAATGGTTGAGAAGAAGTTTAAAAGAAGTTCATCTGTCACCAGTGTTCATTCTGTGAAACACCCAAAAACAAAAAGAAAATTTCCAAGGAAGAAGTTCAGTTATC